>NC_135177.1:17083059-17383059 GCF_041146795.1 Maylandia zebra | reverse complement strand
AAGGCTTGTTTTGAAGTGAATGTGGGTTTTTTTTTGTGCTTACAACATTTAAAATATGTATTCAAAATTCAACAACTTTCCATTGGAGAAGCCACGTTCCAGTTACAACCACCAAAAACACAGTGCCTAGAAAATCTGTTTACAATAAGGTGAGTGTATCTGGCAGAGTACATGTGAAACTGTTTTGTAGCAATGGCACAGATGAGTTTTGATCTATTTGATCAAAATAATAGTTTCAGTTGTATTGGCTTTTGTAATCTAGGTAAACTGTGAATCGACACTAAATTGTAAATTTCTAAGGTAATAAATCTGTTGAGTCAAATTATTGGTGATGTGATTCCACTTCATCATAAAATATGTATTTTAAATATATACCCGAATAATTTTGTACCTGCTAGAGCTCTGTTAACAATTGGACTTTTGGAAGCCAAGCGCTGTATTGCTATGTGTTGGAAAAATCAAAAAATATGTGGACTATCTCAATGGCTTAATGGACTGACATCTATACTATCTATGGAGAAAATAACTTACACATCTATAAGATACTTCATATATATTACTATCAAGATGTATATATTGTATACACTGTAAATACCATATATTCTGTATGACTGTGCTGTTTGCACTATGACACCAAGACCATTTCTTGGTTTGTGTACAAACTTGGCAATAAATAATATTATTTCTGATTCTGAAGCGACCAGCACCAAATTCAGTTTACTTCCAATGCACTTGGGCAGAGGCACATTTATAGATAACATTGTGTAATATGAATATACAGCAGTAACATATAAATAAAAACGTTCAGTCAACAGTGCCTATAGTAATTGCCATTTGTGCAATTTGTCTAATAGATTCTATAATTTTTCCAAGTCTATCAAAAACAGTTTTGTAAGACAGCCGAATGCTGCGAGGACAACCTCACAGCATGTGCAAACATGTTAACATGAACTTAACAATGCCATGCTGACTGGCCAAAGGGCTTACTAGTCCCTGTGCCTCTTGAATTGTTTAAAACTTGTCCCTGAACCCAGTTGCTCTGTAGACGCCATTTTCTCTCCTTTCACTCCTAATTACCATAGCCTCTCCAGAAAGTCCTCTGTTGCTCCATCTGTCCCCTCAGCCACTGACAGAGATACTCTAATCACCTCACATAGCAGGGCTCACATGGGAAAAGACTACACCAACCACCATACTGTCTCAGATATAGAGGCTCCGCTAGATGCCAACACCTCACGGGGGGTAAGCTATAAACACTGGCCGCAGCCTTGTATGGGATATGTTCAGTGATGTGTGCTGAAATGGAACCATTTCATGTTACAGATCTCCCACACAGCCCGACAACACTGATGCCAAATGGGATTTTGTATGAAGTATATGTGACATATGTCGAGTGCATTGACAGTCCATCAGTAGCTTACATCAAAATGACATTCAAGGGATGAATCTCTGTTTTTGGAAGGATGTGGCAAGTTTACATTAAGCTACATACTGACATGAAATATGACTTGTGAGGGAAAACATATTTTAATGTTCAAGACTATCAGAAAAATGGATCAAATTGAGAGAGAGGAAGAGAGAAGAGCGGCTTGTAATTGGAAAAAACTTTATTTTCAACCCTGCATGTGTTCTAAAGCCATGCCTCCACAGATCCATGTATTATTTAATCTTATTCTGCATGCCCTGCAGCTTCATATCTCGCCCTCCTTCTATTTGATTCTGTTATTCTCACCCAGGTTGACACTTCCTGACTTCTCATTTTTGCTTCTCGATGACTTTCATGTGTTCTTTTGTGGGCTGCTGCAAGTTTTTCCAGAACTTCTCCTAAAGCAAAAAAGAGAAACTTTCCGGTTCAGCTAGAAAGCCTTCTCATCTTGGCGGAGGAGCAGCCGAGGCAACTCTCAAATGATGACAGCCATCGTGAAAGGGCAGATAAGCCCGTGTGGCTTTGCCTCTGATTGTATGTTCATCTCATTCTGATCCGGCCGCGATTCTAAGCCCCTGTCTTGCAGTCCTCACTCTCCCAACAGTTGATCTTCTGCATGTCATTGAAATCGTCTTATAGCTGATCCAGGAGACAGGGGGAAAGTGGCTGTTTGTCACCCAACTTCAGTCTTGGCAAGTAACTTCTGCTATGTTCTTTTCTTTTCTTTACAGTGTGACTGACTGGTCAGTTAGACAAAGTGTTTTCTTGTGGTTTCAGTAGAGATTCTGGTTTCAGAATACACAAGCTCCAAAGAAAAACAAACCCTTACACACTCGTTATTTACAAAAGATCACTATGGCTTGCATTCAAGGGCTTCTTTTGGTTTGACATGTCTTTTTTTATTGACCAATGATAATGTGATGGCATCAGCCACACAGGGGTAAATTAGTCCATTTTTCACTTTATTAGTTTGCTTTGCAGTTTTCTTCATTAATCATTTGGTTAAACCTAACACTGGTATTATGAGGCGTGCACATAGTAACATTGTGTGGTTTTTCTAAAATGTTTTGTTATATTAATTATGTTTCTCTTTCTTTGAGCTACCTGGGTTTGGGCGGTGGCTGTTTCCTGTCTGGGCAAAAGGCGTGGCTGAGGACTCTGGGGACAAAATGCCTGCTCAGCAGGACCAACCATGGGCTTACCAGGAGCAGGGGTGTTTTAGGTTTAGTTAGGTTATTCTGTGCTTAGTTAATATTAGTGTGTGCTTTTGTTTCCCCCCCCTATTGTGTTCAAATGGTTTGGCCAAATCATTATAAAAGCTACCCTCGTGTCTTTGTAATTAGGTCAGTTTGTCAGTTAAGTTGTGTCTCACTTTGTTTTGTTTAAGTTTCTGGAAATTACTTTTTGTAGAGTTACAGTATATTTAGTTGACCTGTTTTATGGGCCTGCTAAGTATGGTTTTGAATTTTGTTAATTTTGGACTTTTTGAGGGTTAAAATAAAGAAAACCCTTTTTGAAGATATTTTTTTTGCCTGTGTCCTCTTTGCTTTGGCTGCTTGGTCCCTCACAGATAATAACCGACCAAATGTATGATGCTGTTTTAGTGTTAACTTGTTATCCTGGGTCTTGGATGCAGGGTTTGAAGGGTTATTTATTTATTTATTGCTTGCTTATTAGAGATTTTATGTGTGGTTTCTTTGTCAGTTTATGTTCTTAGTTCATTGATTATAGGTTGAGGACTTATTGCTGTTTTGATTTCTCTCTTCATTCAGGTACCTTGTGCTTTCGTTCCTCTCATTTCTGAATTCTTTTTTAATGTGTTTTCAGTTGAAATTCTCACAGATTAAATATTCTAACATGTATTTTGTATCCTTGGTTTCTTACTTTTATTTTGGGGTTGTTATTTGTTCCTTCAGTGTTCCTCTTTGTCTCACCCTCTTGTGGCTCCCTGCTCTTTTAGGTTCAGTCATGTCTTTTATTTCCCTGTTTATTGTTATCCACTTCCCATTTTACTTTGCTAGTTAGCTGTCTTCTGTGTCTTGTGCTCAGTTTTACTGTTGTCTGTCCACACACTCTGTTCTTGTCTTTTATCTCGACCTGTGAATCCCGTTGTTGTCTTCTACGTTTTTCTTGCACTGTCCACTTTTAAAGGTAAAGTAATTTTTTAGGTTATTTAACAGAAAAAAATAATGTTGTATTCATAAATATACATTTATTTTTGTGTAATTATGTCTTCCAATAAACTGTTGTTTTCTCATAAATGTAATTAATCCATTAAAAATACATAGGGGGAGTGGGGTCCGCTATGTTGCAGCCAAAATGAACATCCTTTCCGCCAAATCGGGTTTTAAGTATGTGCCTAGAGACTGGTATGCCTTATGAACTACTTTTAATTTAAAGAATGCAAATAGCTCTTTCAAAACACATACAGACATTCATCATTTGTATGTGTATATTTTCATCATCTCTTTCTCATTATGTCTCTTTCCATTCCCTTTTTATCGGTGTCCTCCATCACTGTTCTCCTCCCTAATTTCCACCTCATACTGTTCCTCCTCACCTCAAGCCTCATCTCCTAAGCTGAAGTTATAATTTTAACAAATTAAAACAATGAACAAAACTGCATATCTATTTTCAATATTGTCACAATTACTGATTGCTAGCAGATTATACACACGACCCTGCCATCTCTGGACAGCTGACAATGAGCTGAATAAACAACTACAACAGCTGGTTATAAGCTAATATTATGCTGCTAAAATTAGGGTTGAGTATCCTGAGAATCATACTTTCCCTCTGAAAAACTGTTTGATTACACTGTCATACTTTATGAGACTTTATTCATTAAGTGTCTGATCCAACAATGTTAGCTCCAATTCAAAGAAAACTTCACTAACGCCAGCTAACAGCAGCTAACGGCAAAAAAACCACAGCACTTACCAACAGAAAAGTTCATCATATCATCAGCAAGTCACCTCAGTATCACTGTCATTAAACAGAGGTGAGCTTCACTCAAAGTTTAACAGCCTCCTCCAGAGTAAACAGACGTGGACACATATTGATACCCAGTGATGGGAGTAACGGCGTTACTTTTTTCAGTAACAAGTAATCTAACTAATTACTAGTTCTATCGTTACAATCTCTCTGCTTATGACAAAAACAAACAAAAACAGCCCTTTGTGTTGGTGGGAAAATGCACCATGTCGACCAATCAAAAAATTATATGGCAACATGACATTTGGTTGTTTAGGAAGAAGGGGAAGTTTTAGGAGTGAGTGAGAGAGAGAGAGAAAGAACGACAGTAGAAAAAGAGAGAGAGTTTAGAGATGTGAGATATTTGTGACGTTTAGCGTCTTTGGAGTGTGAAGTTAATTTTTTGTCTTGTGTAGTTAGTGTGTAGTGTTGTGGATAGTTTTGTGTTGCGTGTCAGAACAATGAGGCGACTGATGAATTAAAACAGGAGGAGTGATACACCTCCTGCTGTCAGACCTGCAGGTATTAGGTTGTGATGTTCTCCTTTATAGTGGACAGAAATTATTTTTTTTGGAGTGGCACAAATAATTTGTGTGGCATCTTATTGAATGCAGAACAGCTGATGGTTATGTGGTAAATGGCTGCAAATAACTTTGATGTTTGCAAAACTTGTGCATATGATCTTAAAATTTACAATTTATATTTACATTTAAAGTTATGAAATATGATTCAATAAACATATTTGTGGTTGTTACAGTAAAAATCTAACCTTTTCTACTCTGATTTTATGTTTTTTTTGTCTGATTTTAGATCAGTTGTGTTAGTACAGTGTGTCAAAATGAAAACACAACTGTAAATTCAGACACGTGAGGTTGTGCTAAAAAGAATGATACCAAACAAGGCAAAGAAAATAGTTTTTAAAGGTGTAATGTAGAGGTTAAATTAAAAGTAGTTAAAAATGCCCAATTAAACATTTTTTTAAAGTAATGCAATAGTTACTTTTCAAGTAATTAATTACTTTTAGAATCTTGTAACTCAGTAACTAACTCAGTTACTTTTTTTGAAGAAGTAACTAGCAACTATAATTAATTACTTTTTCAAAGTAACTTGCCCAACATTCTTGACAGGTAAAAAGCGAACTGACAGCAGATAAGCTACAGTTGTTTCTCCTGCAGTGGCCACCGCAGGTAAGATTATCCACTTGAATTGGTAGAGTGAAGAAAATGAAATTCAGCTGACTGTGATCTTTAATCTACTGACACGTAATGGTGTGATGTTCAAACGCTACCCTGGGTCCTCAAATAAAACAAACTCTGAGGCACTGCTGAAAATTGTAAATAGTCCCAATTCTTTTAGCTCCAACAAAATGGTCATTGTAGCTGTTCTCACATGTGTTACAAAATCGCATGAAGAAGAGGATTTAAAAGGGTCATCGTTTGTAGAGTTTGCCAGGTAGATAGCTAGCTAGTTTATATCTAATGATGAAATACCATATTATGAGTATTTACTCTGACTCTATTCTAAGTATTTCTAAAAAAAACTAAATGTAAATGCTCCTATAACTTAGGCTGGAAACAAAGATGGAAAATTAAACAGTAGCAACAAATGTTATTATATACAGTATCAGGAAACGGATGCTTAAAATTGACCAAACCTTAGCCAAGAGAATGTCTTAGATGATCCATTCACACCACTAGGTTATATGTTGCTTGGTGGTTTGGATTACTTGCTATGAAATAGTTCTGATCCTACGCTTAATTTCCAGACTGAAATTTAGTTGGCCTGAGAGTAATTCTTTTCTGAATTATTTAAAGTTTTGGGAGATTTAAATCCAGAAATAGGGTAGATACTACTTTGTTGTTGGATTTCAAGTCTGTGCATCACACAGCCTACATTTGGGTCATCCTGCCTGCATCTCAACACAGAACGATCACCTTTATAACTGCATCTTCAGCTAATCAAGCAGCTCTGCTCTTTCGCACATTAGCATGTTTGGCTAATTGCAAATGTTATCATGCTAACATGCGCACAATGAGGAGAATACAGAGCATTTGACTTTTTAGACTTTACCATGTTTTCTGCTAAAGTCTGATGATTAGCATTAACCAAAAAACAACAACAACAACAACGAACAATATTTGGGATCAATTTAAAACATGACCTGCTGCTGGTCTAAATGTAAAAATGATAAATAATTCAAGGAAAAACTTGATGAACCTGAAGCTGATAAAAAGCAATGGGCAACCCCCAGCCAATAAAGAAATGAAGCCAGTGGTTCATCCCCAATGTCAAGCTGTCTATTAAGTAGGCTATATTGTGTTTTAGGCATGTTTTAGCATTACAGTGAATTTGTCTCTTGCTAAGCTAGCTAGCCAACACTAGCATTTGCTGATAACGAGCCCTCTCATCCTAATATCATCATGTTCATCCCTGTTTCTAAAAGCTCTAAACATGGATGTAGCTTCTGGGTCAGAAAAATAAAGCCAGTGCCAAAGTGCCTTAAACTTCCATTTTCTGTCCAGGTCACCAGAAGGTAATAGTTTTGGTTGCAAAGACTCTTTTAGTCCTATAGAGGTCTATGAGCAAATAGCTCTCCGTCTTCAGCTCTGTAAGCATTTTCCTGTTGAGTTTATGGGTTCGGTCACTCATTTTGGCTCATACTGAATACAAAATTAGGTCTATTTTGTAAATTCTAGTCATATTATCTGTGGTATGAATTGATTAACCACTGAGATGGTGAGGGTGGAATTTCAAGCCCTCAAAATGGGATTTCAGAAAACAGTGGCTGACATCTTGGCAGCTATACCCATGTCTTATACTTTCTATTGTCAAATTGTCTTGTTTAACAGTGGTGAAAATGCCAGAATCAAGGCTTAAAAGCAGTAGCTTCCAAAAAGCTGTGTGGCTATGTCCACTTTTATATACAGTGAGCTAAACTATGAGCAAGAGAAGGTAAAACAAAAAATTAAATCACCTAAGAAGTAACAGTTTAGTCAGAAGAAGCGACCGCGATGCACTTAAAAACACAGATTGATGAGATCCAACAGTGTAAGTATCCAAGGGCTGAATTTATCTTTAAGGCAAGTGAAGCAAACAGGACTCTGGAAGCAACTTGAAGCTCCTGAGTTGGTGTAAAGTGATACAGTATAAAGAAAGCTGAAAGGTTGTTTCCACTTCAAAAGGCACTGCTCTTCCACCATGGTTATCAAAGCTTAATATTTGATTTTAGTTGACCATTTTCCATTAAAAACATGATAGCCACTGTAAGAGTGACAGACCCAGGCAGAGGGGGCACACACCCACACACAGACACCCCCCGCATACACACAGGGAAGTACATACCCTGCTTACTAGAGTGTGTAGGCCGAACAGTTTCCTTCACTTAACTTGACATTTCAGGCTGCACTGTCTCTGGCGGGTCCTGTGTGGTGTCACATCTATAGCCCCTGCTGTATGCACTGCTGAACGCCGTGGGTCTTAAATGAGATCCCAAAGGGAAAGCAGAGCTGAAGGTGAGCTGTGGAGGAGTTGAAGAGCCGGGGAGGGGGGGCATTATCTTAGCCACTAATGAACAATTGTATAATTTCTATCAAAAGCAGTCATAAGGCCTGTTCAGTCTTATGGTATCTCCTCTAAATACTGTCATGATAAAGGGACTGTTAAAAGAAGAGAGCTGGTGGGGGAGTTGGGGAGGAGGGGCTTTGGAGCTGTCAAGAGGGGCCACTGTGGTCAGGAGGAGCGCTAGAAAGGAAAGTCTCTCCGCCTTTATCTGCCATTTCCTGCTCCCTTCCTGGCTACATTAATAATCTGTAAGAGCAGAGAATCACGCACGGCTGTGAGAGATAAAACACGAATGACAAAATATCAACTTCCTGCTACAAAACTCAAAGCCGTTATTAGAATATCAGGCACAGACGGTAATTAATTTAAACTTTAATTACTTCCACTGTTCCTGTAGATTAGATCACAGGTTTGAGATGGGTTATTAAAACAACTAGGGAAATCTGCAATGTAAAAAAAAATGTTAATTTCTCCAACCCCATCTCTTAACCTGCTTGTTGAGTGATGCAATTACATCTTTGTGGTGCAGACAAGGGTTGATATGATGTAGATGAAAAAGACACTCAATCACTTTGGGTGCTGGAAGGTTTTTCACATTCAACTCACAGATATCTAATCAGTGATTGTAACACCTGAAGATGAAGTTATGATGATTTCATGTTTTTCAGATATATTAAAAACTGATGCAAATCACAAAATCTTAAGTGGATCTTAAAATTAGGCTTTCGGTTGTTCCAAAAGAAAAATCCTACTGTCATTTTTTGCTTTATCTATCATGATAATATAAAATTGGTTTTGGATTTTAATTAGCATTCACAGAAACATAATTTAGACCCCTTAGGCTTTTATTTCAATATCCATTTCATTATGTCATTTCACCAATGTGCTGTTTTTAAATGAAGGAAAAAATCTGAGGCTCTATATGTGACTGTAATCAGGGCTTTTTGCCTTTAGTTACAATGACTCGTTTCAATGGCTTTTCACCAAAGCTGTAGGAGAATCCTTACAGTGTAGTGCTCTTGAATGAGATGATGTTCAATATTTTTATTAATGGGTATAGCTAAGTTTATCCATCCATTCACTTCCGCTTATCCTTTTCAGGGTCGCGGGGGGTGCTGGAGCCTATCCCAGCTGTCATAGGGCGAGAGGCAGGGTACACCTTGGACAGGTCACCAGTCTGTCGCAGGGCTAACACACAAGGACAGACAACCATTCACACTCACATTCACACCTAGTGGCAATTTGGATTATCCAATTAACCTATCCCCACAAGCTGCATGTCTTTGGACGGTGGGAGGAAGCCGGAGTACCCGGAGAGAACCCACGCAAACACGGGGAGAACATGCAAACTCCACACAGAAAGACCCCGGCCTGACGGTGGAATTGAACTCAGGACCTTCTTGCTGTGAGGCAACAGTGCTAACCACCGTGCCACCGTGCTGCCCTAGCTAAGTTTAAATTTGTGTAAAAAAAAATCATTAAGCCTTTAATGTTTCCATGTAACTTTGAACAACGAGCCAAATAACTGCTTGGATATATATTGGATGTTCACACTCACGCTTCTCCAGCCACTTTCTTTATAGTACACATGCATGCACACATACAGTATATATAGATATTTTTATATTTGATACATAATTTTCAACTATGCATTCATGTACTGCATTAGAACTGAGTTTCATTAGTGACACAGCCTTAACCATGGAGTAAACATCGTGGGGGACCAACTCTAGGTCTACCTGTTGAGAGCCTGAGTTCTGCAGCCTGATGGGAACAACAGATTCCTACTTAGGGCAGGAGGGTGGCTGGAATACACTTTTAAAAAGATGCGCATATTAATAATGAAATAGAGAGACAGTAGCCTAAAATTTTTGACAATGATTACGATAACCCACAGCACTCGAGGCATGTCTTCCACTTCCAAAAATGATGCACAGAAATACAGGACTGTAGTACTGTAGTTGTTATAGTTGTATTCAGCAACCAGTTGTTGTTGGGGTTTTTTTGTTCATCTAGTGTCATCACCACTGCTGTAGTGGAATGAATAGATGTCTGATGCTGACACTAGCACATCAACAATGGCTAGCTACCCAGTGTTAAAGTGTTACCTGTATGACTGTGAAATACTAAAACTTTATGAAGATACTTTATTATGTAGACTGGAGCAACCAGGTATCAAACCACCAACCTTTCAATTAATGGGAGACTTTCTGAGCTATGAAGTTGCCTTACACAGAAACTGTAAAGAAAAGTTAGAATAGGGCATTGTCCAGATCTTTGGAGAGCTTTTACTCAAACAACACCGTTATCATCCTGACTTGTTGACTTTTGGCGGCCCATGACGAGTCTGTAAAACCTTTCTTCCACTTTTGAGTGATTTTATCAAGTTCTAAAGATTTCCGAAACATATGTTGTGTTTGTGTCCATAGGGTTTAATATGATGTCGTCCCACCCTTGACAACTATAACAGCATCAACTTTCCAAAAGGTTTAGGAGTGTGTTTATGGGAATTTGTGACCATTCCTCCATAAACACATTTACGAGGTCAGACACTGATGTTGGACAGGCGGGCCTGGCTCAAAGGCTCTACTCTAACATCAAAGATGTTCAGGTTGAGGTCAGGACTCTGTGCAGGCCAGTCAAGTTCTTCCACACCAAACTCATTCATCCATGTCATAATGTGAGCAAATACTTTTGGCAATACAGTGCAAATAATCCTTATGACCCAAAAGTTCAGGCTTCAGACTGCTTGAAACACTCAATTTCAGGCAGTTTTCTTCTGCCTTTGGCACTGTATGATGTCAACAAGAGTGGATATCTTAATATGGTAATCTTAAGATTTGTGCACAGAAGCCCCATCTCACTCACATTTAAACTTTTTTTTATTACAAGGAACTAATCAGAAGAAAGTTAGGATGGGAAGGGAGCTAAAACCGCTTATTTCAGATAGTGAATGAAGTAGGGAGCTGCACTAGTATAAAATAATTATGCTGAACTGTGAATCATAAAAAGCTACTTTAGTGGAGTCAAAGAATACAAATGTAGAGCTGGAAATGAGAATAGTAAGCCCAGTTTAAATGAACCTCTAAATTCATAAAGGGGCCATTACCATTAATGTGCAATCCATAGATATCAGCACAAGATATGGCAAGACGTGTGTGCAGCTACAGCGACCATGATGAGCCCTTGATTTTTATTATTTTTTTGGCAGTTAATAGCTATTTGCATTCAACCATGTGCCTTAAATCCAGCTTCGTATTAGTAAGATGACTCCATATCAGTTGATTCAGTGCACAGTTTCTTCATCAATCAGAAACACATCAAACGCCCTTTCATACTTTGCAACCTATATGCAAATAATCGGCTGCGAATGGCAATATCATATGGAGCAGACGGCATATTTGCTGTGGGATTATAGAATGGAAAAAAAAATGCATTGCAGATATGCCA
The DNA here is from genome assembly GCF_041146795.1 of Maylandia zebra. Taxonomy (NCBI): domain Eukaryota; kingdom Metazoa; phylum Chordata; class Actinopteri; order Cichliformes; family Cichlidae; genus Maylandia; species Maylandia zebra. Next base: position 17,371,649 of record NC_135177.1, on the reverse strand, counting down.
TTTCAAATTAAACATGCAGCATTTTCCCAGTATCTTTTTTCCCCCCAGATAGTCTAATTAATTTACTTCAACTATAAATAAATATTTAGTTCCCTCATAGCACAGCACACAGGGAAGAACCGGTTTGGTGCATCAAGTCTTCATTATACAGTAGTGTTCAGGGGTGTGTGGGAACAGCTAATCTTAAAATCCTTGCCACACAATAAACAGAGTGACAGAAAGGCAGGATGTATGAGATAAGTCGCCAGTAATGAAACTAGATGCCAAGAGGAGAGGACAGTAGACAGAGCAGAGGGGAATGTTTAAAATAAGTTCAAGAACAAAGATAAAGCCCAAGGATGATGTTATCTGCAGGATTGAAGAAAGCGTTTCAGTAACAGAATGGTCACAATCACTTAATCGGCCTGACTCCACCCAGAACCATCGCTGTATTCCATCATATCTTATTTCCCCTGCACCAAACAGTCAATTTTCACTTCGGGGAGTGTTTGCGTGTGTGGGGGTAACATCTGAGTAAAAGGGTTACAGAAAGCCTTGATGACTCTGTCATCACGGAGGGTGGCCTTGCATTACCAACTCTCAGCTCTTCAGTTCCGCTCCAGTCGCACTGAAAAAGTGTCCAATCTGAAATATGACATGTTATAGGCCAAGACTGAAGCATTAAAAATGTTTGGTCTCGGCTAAAATAAATAAGTATTTTAACAAAACCCACAGCAACAAGAACCCATTCTGTTATTCTCGCCACACTGATGCACAGTTATTACGTTTAAAAAGCCCCCCAAAAATCAGCAAAATTTATTTATGGCCTTAATTTTTATGTATTGTCCTGAGAAGGAATACATCTCATTTAATCACATCTAAACTTCCACCTGGAGTTTCCATTTTTGCTCTAGTTGTTTCAGTAACCAACTTTTCATATACCTTGGGAAAGTTCCAGCTGCTGGGGAGGGGAGAAAAGTGCAAAATTTTCCATGCAGTGCAATCATGTCGTTATTTTTCTGGGAGATTTCCTAACTAGTGTCATATGGACTAGCATACTAAAAGTTGCACTTATAGGCACCCAGTCTACAAGCCAATGGTGTCATTATTCTATAGACTCCACACTGTGCAAGCTATATTTACATCATCATATTCATATTGAAAAGTAATTGCCGTCACCCTGTAAAGTAAAACTTTCACATTGCTTTTTTTTTTTTTTTTTTTTTACTAATTTGAATATTACCGCAGTCACTGTGTGAAATATCACTAAAAACACTCAAGAAAATCTGTTTTAGTCTGACCCAGACTACAGACTTTAGACTCAAACACCACATGAATAGAACAAACAAAATATGTAATAATATATTGTGGTTACCTTATCAACACAACAAACATACACTATCTTATGCTGATAAAACGGCGACATATATTCTGTGTTGTGTCGCTCCCTTTAAACTTCCTTCCTTGCACTCTGATCTACCGCTGTACTGTACAGCATCGTCTCCCCCAACAAGCTTATTTCTAAAAGCTGCCGAAGCTCTACTCAAATCCTCTAGATCCCCGTCCCTGCTGGGGCCAGACCGCTGGCCAAACTGAGATCCTCAGACAAAGACTGGCCTGAAACTCCTCCTGATTTGGACGGGCACATGGCTGCCACGCTCCGCAAACACCATAACACCATCTCTGCGCTCATTTGTGAGGCCTTTAGCTATTCATGAGTTTGCGATTAGCAGGGCTTTGGTCTGATGGCAGCTCACCAGTTGTAAAAGTCGGCCTGGACAGTGGCCCCCCTCTGAGAGTGGCTGGTAACTTGGCCTCTAATGTGCCGACCTCACATGTACCAGGCGAGGCCCTGTCGGCGTTGCAGGACCAGGCTCCAGTAATGCTGCTTGACAAGCATTTTGAAAAGATAATAACGCCACAGGCTGCACAAATGTTGAAAACCCGTGTAAACATGGCACCAGAATGGAAGTTAAGGCGACATCTGCAGTCATCCATCGCTGATACCTGCATTCTTTCATGAAATCAAATCACTTTCAGAACTACTCTCTCATTTCTTTGTATGAAAATGTGTTCCTGTTTTGAGCCGACCTTAAACTTGATGACAGAGAATAGCACTGGATAAAAAAAACACCCTGCTGATGTCATCACAGTTCTGAATATTGTTTTGTTTGATAAAATTCAACTTACTCACCAGTCTATGAACCAGGGAAAGATGTCCAGTCTGGTTTTCTTGGAAGACTTAGATCTAACAAAGGGGCAGGTTCATCTGCATCAGTCATTGGTCTCATTCTCTAACCAGTGTAATGATAAAACACACTGGCCTGCTTAAATATATAAACATAAAAATATCTAATTCAACAGTGTGAACTTACAGAGCTTGTGGCAACATAAACCAAACACTAAAGCTTAACAGCCTCTTACAGAAATAACACACACACAGACGAATAGGAATTTCATATCAAAATGGGAAATGGTTCATTATGCTTGTACCATAAAACTTTATTAGGTGCTACAAGAAACACTTGAGGTTCATTATAGCACAAAGTGCTTAAATGGTTTGTCATAGAATGCATATATGGAAAAAGCTCATGAAATATATGCTCTGAAAATGGTCAAAGGCTGTCTGTTCTGACAAGCTTTTTAGTTCAGGTTATGCTATCGATTTCGGTTATTTCATACTATCTTCAACAGTGTGTATGTCAGTATAGAAAGATCAAGCATAAAACTATTACCATCAAGTCAACACCTCAAACTTGTTGTTGTGTTCCTCAAACCATTCCTGAACCATTTCTGCTTAGTGGCAGGGCACATTATCCAGCTGAAAGAGGCGACAGCCATCAGGGAATACCGCTGAATACCATGATTTCTCAACAGAACATTGCCCAAAGCATTACACTGTCTCTGCCGGCTTGCCTTCTTCCCATAATGCATCCTGGTGCCAGATGTTCCCCGAGTAAGCAATACACACAAGAGGTTGCAAAAGTACAGACATTTTTTACTTAATTAGAAATATAGATAACTGTGTTACAAATTCTCTGGTAAAAGCTGAAGTATTGATTCAACTTCTTTACTCAAATAAAAGGAAAGAGTAGACGCTCTGATATGCACTCAAAGTAAGTAAAAGTAAAAAGTAACTCTTCTGAGGATGTTTCTACCAGGTAAAAACAGCAAAATCATATTAATAAATTGAAATACAAACTTTATATCAGTCTAATTTTTTAACTCTAATAAATGTACTTAGCTTGAATCAGCTATGTAGAACATGAGCAGAGAAAACGGATTCAAACAAATTCAGCAAGATGTACGCAGTTGTTCTGGATGATTTCCATCCCTACACTGTCAGTATACTCTTTATCGAATCTCTATACTAATTGGTATAATGTTGTTATACAGGTAGGGGTCAGCATGGGCAACCTGACTGATCTGCAACTATGCAGCCCCATATTCAACAAACTGAGAAGCACTGTGTATTCTGGGACCTATTTCAGCTATAGTAACTCTGTTGGATGGGACCACATGGGCAAACCTTCGCTCATCACGTGCATCAATGAGCCTCATCCACCCATGACCCTGTTGCTGGTTCCCCATTGTTTCTTCCTTGGGCCACTTTTGATACTGACCACTGCAGACCAGTAACACCCCACAAGAGCTGCAGTTTATGGAGATGCTCAGACCCAGGCGTTTAGACATCTCAATCTGAACCTTGTTAAACTTGCTTTAATTCTTATCCATTTCTTCTGCTTCTAACACATCAGATTTGAGGACAAAATGTTCTCTCCCTAATATATCCCACCCATTAACATGTGCCATGATGTCAGTCACAGTGTTACGCCTGATCAGTGCATGCATGTATGGAAGACACAAGGAAATATGCAAACCCCACACTTAAAGGCATGAGTCAGTGAAGAGGTTCAAACCCAGAACCTTTTTGCTGTGAAGTGACAATGTTAACAACTGGAACACCGTGCTGCCCGCAAGTAGACAAGAAAATTGAAAAACACAAGAAAACAAAAACACATTTCTCTTTCCATTTAAGATTAAAATGATCCTTCCTTGAATTTTTAAAAGCTCATAATACTTTTGTTACTTTGACTGATAATAGTTAAGATGTGTATTTAGGCTGTACTTACAAATGACATATTCAGTGCCCGAAACTATTTAAGTTAAAGTAAAATGAATAGATGAGTATGAGGCTACGTGCAAGGGTAGCAACTAGAATCACTGTGTATTGGTAGAAATCAGAAGTTGAACACACTGCAGAAGTCATTGCACATGCTTTTTGTAATACGTTTTGTGTGTGTGCGCAATTTAAAAAAACGTTTAAAGAAACATATGATTACAAAAAATAAAGTGGGTTTATGGTTCCAGTAACATGAAGTGAAACAAAGAGAGATTTTAGAGTTCACTGGCTGGACAAACAGTTAATGGCTGAGCACAGTGTGGGCCAAAGCAGAGCAGAAGACAGTAGATCATGGTGTTTACAGCTAGTTAACAGCTCTGGACTGGCTCTGTCAGGCCCCGTGGAGAGATTGGAGGCCACTACCATCCAGGCAGCTTTCAGGGCTGTGTGCCTGAGGTTGGGCAAATTGAAACATGAGCTGTGGTGAAGACAATGTCTGCAGTAATGTGTATGTACGTTGCTTCTGCTATAGCCATAAACAAGTTCACACCTGCCAGATAAGCTTCTTTTTTTTTTTTTAACACCACATATTGTGTTCGTTTTGATCAAATATGTTCATGATGTGTTGATAGCAGCACAGTTTGACACAACATGTGCTGCTGTTCACAGAAAATCAAAAGTCCTTCCTGATTTATAGTCACAGATTTGGTGCCCTGTTCTAAATTTCAGAATCAGTCCTTAAACCTATTTAAAAAGATAGAAGATGTAGATTTTTTATTTTTTCATCATCAGCGATCCAAATTTCCTCATCTTCGGTTTGAAAGCGAGGCTGCTGATTATATGAATGCTGCTCACTGGATCTTCAGAGCTGGGCCTAGTGGAATGTCTCCCCTCCTCTGTTTAAACAAAGCCTGAGATAAGATTTAAGGAGAATCCTTAAGGTGATCCAGCTGCCCTCCTCCAAGCTGCAGCAGGCATAGAGCCATAATGAAGACTGAGGAGAAAGGCTCAAAGACCCACCTCCAGAAGGCAGGGCAGCAGATGAAAACATTCCCTCTCTCATTTCCTTGCAGCTTATCCCCTCTTCAAGAAAAAAAAGACAGCCAAAGAGAGATGAGAAGTGGAAGGATGACTCTGTTTTAGTTTTGTCACACTCCTTTGCAGTCGTTTCCCTCGGTTTTGTTTCAGAATAGCCAGTGCTGTTGTCATTGTCATTTCACTGGCATTTTCAGTTTTTTTAAATTTACACGTGAAATAGTTGCAAATGATTTATGCGTCGCATCCGTTCCTTACAGCAACATTTTAATGATTACTGTGTTTGAATTTTTTTCCCAATTATTCCTCATCTCCTTCTCTCCCACAACCAAAATGCATTTTGCCTTTTAATTGTATATAAAAAAAAAACAAACCTGAAAAAAAATGTTAACCAGCCAATTGCACCAAAATTGCAGAACATGCATATAAATTACGATTACGTTACATCAAAAGAATGGTTAACATTTTGTCGCATCAGGCTGTAATGAACACAGACATATTTGCAAGACCAAGAATTTAAATGCAAAAAAAACAACAACATATATATATATAAATATATATATATATATGCATACATATATGTAAACATATTAAATCATCATTCGGACTAATGCTGTGTGTTGTTCAGGATAATCCAGTGTGAGGGAGGCAGAGTGAGAGAGAGGGAGGAAATAATTAGCAGAGAGAAGCGATTGCACTAATGAGAGGAGAATTTGACTAGGATACTTTACTTGACCCCCAGTGTTCCTTGGCTGTCCAAGAAAAAAAAGACTGATTTATAATTATACTCTGCAATGCACCATGAAATTGTTATTGTGGAATACCTTTTTGAAAATGTTATCAAACAATTACTTTAATTTTTTCCCCCTGGAAACTGTTGCACATGTCTACCTAAAATGAGATGGTGGTGCAGAGTCTCCTGCCTGTCATCCACTGCTGTTCATGCAGATGAGCTCTTTCCCCCCCCTTCTTCTTCCCTTCCCCAGAGTCTCTGTTCCGAGGGATGCAGTGGCAAATAAAATAATACTCTGATAAAACTGAAATATTTTATGACAGAATGATAATCATTGCAAGCATACGTGCCACTGATATGGGGCTGTTTCGGTTGGGGGAGGAGAGGAAATAATCCTTTTTGTGGGCTTTAAAAAATGAATCTCAGTTGAATCACATCAGAGGGAAAAAAACTCAAAGACAGTTCCAAGATGAGCCAACTCCAGGAGAAAATGACCTCCTCGTTTTGGTGATAAAGTTCTAGCCAAAATATGATATCAGCCTGCGACGTGACTCATTAGAAATGTGTGTATGGCGTGGAGGCAGCTCTCCCTATCTGCCAGTGCCTGGCTTGCCGACTGATAAGAGGCAAATGCAAATGTCCTGATAAGAACTGAATGCAAATATTTATGATATGATATTCCCTGGGAATTATGTGTGGATAAAACAAAGTGTATTATTTCCCTGTAATTCTTTCAGGTTTGCCAAAATGTCCTTTTTTTTGCTTTCGGAATTTGCATTTCTTCAGAATTGATTGGGCCTGCGTATTATGTTAAGCTATTTGTTTGCTGAGGATGGTAATTAGTTACTGTAATTACAGCGATGACAGTTGCTAAATTGTTTTTAAAGCATTACAGTGTGTCTGTGCCAGAAGATTGCAGTACTTATTTTAGGATTTAAGCATTTGCTGGAAACACTCCCACTCTAAGGCCAAAGTGGGAATTTTTTGAACTACAAAGCAGCCATTTTCTAAGCAAAGACGTTTTTGAAAATGTCTGTTAATTTGCACTAATTGCTGGTTTGACTGTGTTGTGGAGTTTCTTCTCCGATCAGGGACTTGTCACTGATACGATGTCTTCGGGGATCAAAATGGGCTTGAAATAGTTTAAATACATGTGTTTGTTAGCTTTGTACTCTCATTTAAGTCAGACTTTTAATGTTCTCTGTCACCCAAGAAACAAATTGCTGTTGAAGGCACATTTGTAATTATGGTTCCCAGTGTAGCCTATACAGTCTTTCAAGTTTAGTAAACATTAATTAGTGTGGACTCAGACAGTTGGGTGTTTTAGAGGGCGTTTCATGTACAGCATAAACAACAAATGTCTAAATCACATGGATCGGGTATGCTAGAAGTGAATGTGCATATTTCTAATGAAGAAATATAAACAAGGCAGACATACTGTGGACCATAATGTTGAAGCAAGATCTGTTCGAATAAGACTCAGGGACTATGAAGGCAGAGCAGGTGTGGGTCAGAATAATCTGTAGTGCCACAATAAATTGGTGCTGAGGGTTGTGATTATATTTATGCAATGTAGAATTTGCATAGTTATTCCTGTTTAGGTACAAAACATACCGAGGTTCGACACTCGTCACTCCCCAGACACTCGTTGCATTCAATTCAAATATATAATTCCAAATCACAGCAACAGTTGCCTCAAGGTGTTTGATATTACAAGGTACAGACTCTATGATAATGCAGAGAAAACAGAAAATTCTAACAATCAGACAATCGCCAATGAGCAAGCACTTGGTGAACGTGGGAAAGAAAAACTCCCTTTTAACAGGAAGGAGTCTCCAGCAGAACCAGTCAGGTGACCATATGCCCAACCAATATTTGCTGTTGTTCCACTGGCGAATGCATTAGACAACTGTGTTTTTAAATTGAAATAATAATAATTTTACTTGGTCACATGTGAGTGGATTGGTGGATATATATATTTTCCCCTCACCCCCAACCACTTGCAGCAGATTGCTGCCTCCCTGAGCCCTGTGAAACCTCATGCCAGAGATTCCTTCCTTCTAAAATGGAGTCCCCCCCGTGCTTGGGTGTTAACCTTACAATATAAAATGCCTTGAGGCAACTGTTATAAGAGTATAAATAAAATTGAATTGACTTGAACACATATAATTGGTTGTTTTACGTTTTTCCAATCAGAAACGTTTCTTTACTCTAACACGTATCCTACTTAAAGTGTCGGCTGCAATATCATTTTTGATGACACTGATGAAGACTACAGACTGTTCTTCATGCTGCAGGTGTTGCTGGAGCTTCGACCTCTTTAGACCCTTGTTCTTCTCTATGCACCTTGCAAATAGGTAAAATCTCTATTTTGTTCCTCAAAAATGTAAAATAAAAATGTGCATGACATTCAACCAGAAACACGATACCGTCTTTATGTTTTATTCTAAAAAAAAAAGAAATTAAAAGTTATTCAGTTTAATAAGAGAAGTGAATGATATTTAGACTTGCAAATATGTAAAAAACAAAACAACCAAAATTATCTCTTTTTTTCTTTTTTTTTTTTTTTTTACAAAAAAAGGCTAGATTTAAATATTAAAAACTTGCTAGTCATATTTTGGTCAGTTAATTAACTAATTCAGTCAACTGTTATCTGTTATGACTCGTGCAGATTTTTGTCCTGTCATTCTAATTAGTTGAAGGTAAGAGGTATGACTTTGATACAGCAAACAAAAACATTCAGGTGATGACTGTGAGCATTTAATGTGTCTTGAACACAAAAAAAGAAACAAACGATTGATTCCACCCCTTCTGGAAATGAAAAACACTCTGGTCCCACTTCTCAGGGACCCCATGGGCAACAAGCCTAGTTTACTTCTCAAGCATTATGCTAGAAGTGCATAATTGGATTTACTATTAACATAATCGGACAGCGTGCATGTTGACTTGGATATTCCCCTGTGAGCTGCACTGCTCTTCTAAACCTTAACGGAAGAAGATGGTGAATGTACACCCAGGTCCCTTGAGCTGCTCTTTGTCTCTCTAACTTTAGGCCCACTATTGGAGGAGGTTCCATACAAGGGCTTAAAGTGAAAACATTTCTCTAAGAAATGTGTCAAAGGGAAATTACTACAGCTGGGTTGTGATCACCTCTAGCATCAGAGACAAACCTCTTTTAATTTATATAACATCCGTACAATAGATATTTAGTAATAGACTTGCACATCTTGGCATTTTCCTTATTTAAAAGTAATAGTCACTTTTTAATTTGTAGCCTTGACTGCATGAAAAAAAATCTACCACCTTATTGCACTGGTAAGAAAAGCATTCAGCCATGAACAAGGGGCCTCAGCAACTGCGATTCAGCATGAGGACACTGATTCTTACTGCCTGAAGCCCAGTGGAAACTCTGCCTCAAAGACACGGATTCAACAGGAGCAAGAAGATAAAGCAAGAGGAACAGTGCAGATAGAAACACAACTCAAACAACAGCATAAGTCGGTGCAGTTCTGTCAGTGAAAATGCTTGCTAGTGGAACAGAAGCGCGGCCTTGGTGCAAAGGGTGAATTTCTCATGATTTGTCTCTATTGCATAAATACCCCAGCATCCCACAAACCCAGCCTGAACCCATCCTTGCCCACACACACACACACACACACACACACACACACACACACACAGCATCCATATTAGATGCACCCGCTAGTTCTTAATTAACACCTACTGCAACCATAATAATAGAATCGTTTCCCCCTTTCTGAAATCCCTTTGAAATTAGGCAGGATTAAGGAAAGTTGGTTGCTAAATTGCTGTGTGCATCTGTAATTTAATTGCATCTGAGGCCATTAATTAATAAGGTGCCTCCTTTAATAGTTAATGTATAATTGCTATTAATTAACAGCCAGTCTTGATAAAGTGTCACCAAAATCAAACAAAAACAATTAGCTTTTTGAGGTAAGTGTCTTTTAAAAGCCTCATTATTAGTACTAGAGGTAATATACAGTAGTTAGAATGATAAAGAAGGCAGCGTAGATTTTAATTTGGATGGGGACAGAACTGGGGGAAAAAACACAGTTGACATCCATAAGGGAATTACCATGCGGTAATTATGGGATAAGCTCATTGTAACATGATAAATAATGCTGCGAATCTGTCCCCTCCAGTTAGGTTGCCTCCTCCTTTTATTAGGGTGGACTTTAATTCCACATCTTGTGCTGTAGCAGCTGAGAAAAAAAAAGTTGCTTATTTTTGTCAGTGTGGTAAAGTCTGAACGCAAATAGCAGGTACTATGATAGCTTTTAAGGCATCCGTTGTTAAGATATGTGTCTGTTCTAAATGCCACTCCTTGATAAAAGCAGTCGTGTGAAGTCCTTGTTTGGGTCTCCCCTTGATCACAGTGTCACATGGGATAAATATAACAAGTAATAACTCAGACAACAGTGCATACGCATGACCACTATTTCACATATTTGGTGTGACTAGCAGCATTTCTGTTTGAACTAATGTCACATGAGCCATAGTCAAGGAGAAATAGCACCAAAACAAGATGTTAGCTTTGTTCTGCTTATCTGGTATAAATCAGTAGGTTGTGGTTTTAGGCAAGATTTACAAGCAGAGTGTTCGCTGGTGCAAAATGAATTGGGTGCCAGGTTGAGAGGCATAAATATACATCCGAGCACGGAACTTTAAACAAACCCGACTATTATTTGCAGTGCCATATTACCATGAATACAAATGACAGCATGACCTCAATTTTCTGCACCGTGTGAGAGTGGAGGAAACCAATGGTTTAAGTGCCGTTCCATCCCAAAGTGCTTGTTTGGTCTCACTTTCACTCCTATCACAGAGTCAACAATCACACTGCTTAGCATTGGATTTGTAGAAATAATATTCAGGGTCCCTGTCCACAGGCGACTATTATAACCCATTTCTCCCTGCAATGTGGTTTATTGATAGAAATACATCTCCAACATACACAGAGCAGTCTGAGCATGCTTTAGCCTTTATTTAATGAGGCACCAGCAGCAGAAAAGAATCTGCAGAGGAACAAACGCTTAGCCTCGGAAGTCATTTTCACCTTGGTTCACTGTGGAGAGAACCTCCAATCCGCCCACTAAACAATTACAGCATATTAGCTACTTGTCAGTCAGACCTTTTGGAGACGATACATCTCCATTTATTTCCTCTCAACATTTTCTCCCACCGCTCGCTCGCCTCCTCTGCTCTCCTTTCCCCAGACAGGCAGGGATGTGCGGGGAGTCCACAGGGAGCTGTGGAATATTTCACTCCGCCAGTGAGGCACCCAGTGGGAATAGGGGTTGAAACTGTGTGAGTATGTATCTCATTAGTTCAGTTATGTAATTTGGAGCACTGATAATCCTCCAGGACTGCCAAGTTGCGCACCTCAGAAACAAGAGTCTGAGTCGTCAACATGCAGCCAAGTACAGACTAAGCTGCTAATTGCTGGGTGTGGTAATGTGACTGGTAATGTAAGCTACAGTCCTCTGTGGTATTATGGGTAAACACTGTGGTAGACTGCTAACTGGTGAAATGTTTTGACACCTGCTTAGGTGTTGGCTAATACATTCTGAATTTGAAAGCAATGAAATGCTAATGTGTGCAACAAAGCTGATCATCTGTTATCAGAGGGTCAATAAGCATGTAATGATAAAGATGAGGGTTTTTTTTCCATTGGTACCTAAATGAAATTTGAAGCTGCACAGTTAATATTTTATATTAACAGTGACTCAAATGATTAATTGTACATTTGCATATTCCAGGGACAGCGCAAATGTTTAACTTGAATATTTACAGACCACTCCCAATTTTTCCAATGATTCCAACAATAGATAAATGCTCTAATACGATGCACTTCTCCCAAGTTCTATTATGCTTTTTAACATTTGTGATTCTGTAGTCTCACAGCACCACTCTCACAGCAGCAAGCAGATGAAAAAGCTTTGATAAATTCACTTTACCAGGCACTTAGCAGCAAAGAGACAAAGCTACTAGCTGGAGAAGACAGAGACAAAAAGATGAGCCAAAAGAAGAATGACTACTGAACTTCGATTAGTCTAATAGCCAGAGGGCCAACTCACTACAAATCCCTGCTAATGCTTCTCTGTGCTTGTCTGATATTTAAATAAACAACTGTTTGCTAAAATGTTCACTGCACTTCTTCTTTCGGCCGTCCCCTTATTCACAATGGGTCACCACCGTAGATGGATCCACATATTAGACTGACACTTATTTTACTGCATCTCTCCCAGGGGTTTGTGCCTCCTCCTGGTCTCAAACCAGGCATTTTGAGTTAATCTAATGTGTTAGCTACTCCTGTTTTATAAAGTAATAATATATTGGATGTGCACTAACTTGCTTTGCTCCCCTAAGTGATCAAAAGTTAGCTAATCTTGCTTTAACCTTGTAACTAAAATTTGAATTTTTAAATGTTCATCCTTTGCTTTGCTATAAATACACACACACACACACACACACACACACACACACACACACACACACACACACACACACTCACACACACACACATACACACACACACACACATATATAACATATATAAATATAAATGTTTATCAAATCTTCTCTGATAAACAGGCTGAATTCAACCACATTATGTCCAATATCTTGATCAAACTTTAGCTCGACCCACTTTCAACATGAGCACCTAATGACCCAGAATTCAAAGCACCCTTTCGGGTTGTCAGGGCTTTCAAATAAATAGCAGTGAACTTTAACCCGGTGCTATTTGAGCCTGGTCTGCTGTGCCCAGAGCTGCTGGTTGTGTTTCCGGCCTGCTAATCAGTGAGTGATGTACAGCTGGGGCACTAGGTGAATACACTTAACAAGGTGCTGGGATGGATGTGGGATCTGAGGGAAGACGTGCAAATCAAACAGGCATACCTACCCATATATCTTATTCAAATCTTAACCTGACCTGTGTGTGTGTGTGTGTGTGTAATGTTTTTGTTTATTTGTTTTTTGCAAATCAGTGAAAATCCCTGGCATTCTTTTAAAGCAGCGGTCCCCAAACCCGGTACCGGTCCGTGAGTCGTTTGGTACCGGGCCGCGGGAGTTGAGGCTCAGGTGTGAAATGTATAGTTTTCAGGGTTTATATCGGTTTTCAGTGTTATTTTGTTATCGTTTTTATTGTTAACTCTGTTGTACTGGGTCTTTTCACGTGTGTTATGAATAAATCTTCTTTTTTTCGGTACCGGCACTAGTTTTATTTTGTTGTATTTATCCGCGACACCTTAAACGCCGGTCCGTGAAAATATTGTCGGGCATAAACTGGTCCGTGGCGCAAAAAAGGTTGGGGACCGCTGTTTTAAAGGACTGCCTGCATGTCTGCATCTCAGCATATATTTTAGCGTAACCACTTGGTGGCACTGAACTGAAATTTCTAACGCAGCACATAGTTGCCTTCACGATGCTGAAATGTAAAATTTTGGCCAACACAGAAGTGTAATAAATAAATCACTTATTTTAATTTCATTATGGTTTGAAATGATGAAATATGAGAGGTGTGGCTGCTTCTGCTGACCAGTGGGTGTTTTCACAAAATTGATTTCAAATCACAGAAGTAGGCCTTTCAACCATGTTGGTGCTTGTGGCACCTGTTCTAGCGGTTATTTCATAACTCGTGCATCTTTCTGTGCAGGTTACTGACCAGACTGTTCAAGAAGTCTGGGCTCGAGTTGGTGAGTAAAATTCTAGCATTTTATTACTGATAGCTTTGTCTGCTATGTATTCAGTGGATGCATTGTGAAAGCGTGAGCTGAGCTGGTACTCTATACTTTTAACTAAATACGATCAGCTCGGGCCCCACAAAACTAAAATGGCAATGGCCAGGATTGAGGCCCCGAACTAGTGGCTGGCATCCAGTTTTTATATGCATGGCTGCCTATGATATCACTCAGTTACATGCAAGGCATTGTGATCAGCGCATAAACAGTTGTAGTGTATAAAATACTGCATTGCTGGCATATGCTAATTTTGTCCTTAATAAAAATGTACAAAAAGTAGAAAACAACATTTAGTTGGATGAGCTTTTGTTTAGCTAGAAAGTGTAGTGGGTTTGGTAACTAATTCATCCAGATCTATGATGATCATTTTGATATTAAGGTAGATAAAATGTACCTTATTGGAGCTTCAGGCTGTAGCCTGGACAAATCATTGTGGTCAGCTGGGACGGTTCACTGGCTGAATGGGTGAAGCTTTCAACACTTGACCCTCTCCTTGGGATCACTGCAGGGTCTTCAACTCCAGGAAGGGCAGGGAAAAAAACGGTGTCAGTATCATGTAGTGTGAGATGCCATGTCCAATAACAACGAACAACATAACATCATTTAACCTTTACAACACTTGTATTGATCCATCTGGTTGTTATCACACTGCGATCACAGCTCAGGGCTTGGCTCAGCTCAGCTTCAGGGGCTGTTTGAATCCACCTCACAATATTACTAGAAGACAAAGAGATCTAGCCCTTCTGTTTTTTTAACCCTGTCCTTGGACCATCCTTCTCCCCAGACCACTTTGTCTGTGGAACAGCGGGAAGATGTGTAACTGGCTGTTTCTCTGCGATGACTAAATATACAATGGGAGGTATGAGATAAAATCTTGGCACACTGGAGCAGCATGATTAAGAAAACACCCACACAATCCCCCTGATGATTTTCCAGTGATGCAAGAGAGTCTCTACAGTCATTGTGAACATGCAAAGATGCATTTATTTACTTCTGGGAAGATATGATTCACAATAACTTAATCAAGTGTTTTTCACCTATATTATAATATTCCCATAATAGATGCAGCTTTAGAGCGTGTATTAATGAAGATGCTGATTGATATTTGGACACTTTACCCGTTTAAACATGCAGTCTCAATTAAAACAGAAAGTAGAGCAAAAAAGCACTGATTTGCTTTGAAGTATAGCATTATAACATAGGCTAGAGCTGAGAGAAGTTGACTCCCTGCCTCAGGAGACACGCACCCAGATGGATTCACATACACCCAGATGGCCTGAGTTGTCAGGCTGTTCTGTTGAAAGCTGTTGCTCAGTTCACCTTACTGGATTTATCTTCTACTTGTAAAATCTGAGCCCTGTACTGCATCAGTGAATGTTTTGTTGTTTCTCATGTACAGTAGCTTACAGTCATGATTGTCAATATCAAAGAAAAAAATCAGTGGGTTTGATTGCGCTAACACTGACAGTAGCGATATCTTTAGTTTGTACGGCTTGACTCATTTCCAGAAGCAAATAGAAATATAGAAGGTGACTGCTGTGAAGATGATTATCATGCATATAAAACAATGGAATAAGACAACATACAGAATTATTCCTTTACTTGAAATGAAAACAGTACGAGAGGGATAGTGCCTAAAGCTAACTATCATTTCTCATGTGGCATGTGTCAAACTAACCGTATATACACAAACCAATCAGAGGCACTGCAGGGTGAGCAATAACGCCAGTGTCCCGTGGAGTCTTTTCAAAGTAAAAGCTATCTGGAGCATCACATATTGACTCACAGCTATTTTCACTTTCGGCTTGAAAAAAAAAAGAGAGGTCCAGTGCTTTGTGACCTTATTGTTGTTGATGGCCTGAAGTGACCCTGTTTGGATAAGAAGGTGGAGTGGACAGAACGTGAGAAACAGCTACTGACCATGAGATTTTTTTACTGGGCTTTAGTTTACTTGGGCATTTCCCACAGAAGCAACTGTAGGGACTAACTGTATATAGAGAATGACATGGCTACATTACCCACTACATAGCTACATTACCAACATTACCCACTGGTTTGGGGCTCAGAATCCAGAGGTGATCATATCTGGATGAGAGGATGGAGTGGTAAGTTATCAAGTAATTCTAGCAGGCATGGTTAGGAAGCTTATAACACAAACATTGTAGCTGTAGATGAGAGGTCCACTTCATAGGTTTGAATTAACAGACAGCCATGAATCTGTTTGAAATCAAGAACCATTTTAAAGATAAACTGCTTCCATACTGTTTGAGAGCAGAAAGTCATGCAGATGTAACTACGGAGGATAAGGCTTAGACAGTGGTCAACAATAGCTAGAGAGATATTGATTTCAGCTGTGATTTTTATGCTATAATGATGGCTTTATTAAAAGGAACAAATATTAACGGCAAGTTGTTAACAGGCTGGAAAAAATATGTTCAAGCAGCATCTTGTAGCCTGCAGTCAAACCTTTTCCAATTAGTGTGAGAAAGAGAGCAGCAGGCATAAAAAGAGCGCAATGACATAGCCACAGCCAAAGTTATCAAATTTGCTGTGAACACTGATAATAGATATGTATGCTTAGGAAAATGGTGCTTTAATAGAGTTTTTAACTGTAGATCTAGAATAGAAAATTGGACATACATTCTAATTGAATACCTGGTTGAAAATGCACCCAGCACACTGTTATAAATCATCTGGAATCAGTTTTCTCAAACTCCTCTCTCCCTCTCGCCCACTTTACAAACACAGAGCAAGGCTTTTTCAGCCTCTGATAAGTGTTAATAAATTACCTGAATTTGAAAATTAATGGCTAGCCGCCTGCTTCAGGGAGATATCATTGTGTTTCATGAATATTTTGATTTTGTGATTAGATCAAAATGCTGTGAATTCCTAAACAGCCCCTATGCACAAGCTCCACTGATCATAAACTCTTCCCTTCTTAAAAAATAATTCATTCCATGGAAATGTGCTGATATGGAATAATTAGACCGAGTTTTGCCAGTATTTTTCTGCTGTAACATTTGCATGACTTTAGATCTCACCTGACTGATCTGCTCCAAGCTGAGGGAAAATATATGTTTTTGTGTGCGGCTCCCCCCAAAATTTACCTTGCCAGGCGAGATAATGGCTTATATTGTGATGTTAAAGAGGCTTGTATTTACAAAAAGAAACAAAGGCGAGCCGGTTGCCAGTCCTGGAGGACGTTGATTAGGCTCTTCCTGTCATTTCCCATTCATACTCTGTATCAGTGGCATTCCCGCTCATCTGCGTTTGTGCACGATAGGGATCAAATAGATCTTCGCACAGGTATGGCTATGTGAAGGAGGGAAAACGTGAACAGCAGCGGAAACTTTGCCTTAATACTGTTCTTGGGCTTGCTTCTATTTCTGCACATGAAGATCCTGAATCTGTTTGCCTGGATCGCTCTCTCTCGTGCACACATCATTACTGCTGAGAAACATGAAAACACATGCCCATAATCATATACCAAGGCACACAGAAACAGAAGGTACAAGATTAAATAATTTATCTCTGCAAAAAAAAGGGAAAAAAAGGCAGTCAACAGTTGTATTACACTCCTGCCACAACCAAAGCATAATGTGCAGCATTCGCATTTTGTTTGGATACTCTTCTTCCTCCCCCCTTTCTCTTTTACTCTGGTGTTGGCTCTTTTACTCTCCCTCGCTGGCACATGGGAATGTGTGTGGTGCAAGAAAAATAACAGATACTCCACGTGAAGTTGCACAACTTCAGATCTTAGTTAGCCAAAAGTGTGCTTTCAAGCGCAGAGGGATGCTGGTGGCTGCATGTGTTTGTGTTTGTGTGTGTGTGTGTCTGTGGTGGAGGTGGTGGTGGACGGGGGGGGGGGCATGCATGCACATGAGTGTGTGTGTGCCCGGCAGCTGCACGGGGCCCCAGGGACAGGGCTGTGTAGATTGGGTCTCCTCAACCCACAGCTCATTAGTGGAGAGTGAAAGGAATCCACACAGATGGCTGTCAACGTTCAAAAAAGTCGGCTGCGTGAGACATGTCAATTGAGGTTTAAGTTCCTTCTGCTCGTTTCTGTGACACTGCAGTATTCAAGCGATATTTGTTTATTCTCCCCAAAAAGTACAAAAACACAGAAGCCTGGTGACATCTGAAAATGTGTTTTCTAATGAGCGCTCAGACTACTGAACAGGAGCCTGCACTTGTCATTCATCACCACAAATTACTCGTTCTAACTTGACATGTTTTCGGTGCTACAGATGACGGCTTGTCTGTTCTGCAAACACCGAGAATGGTCGGCGTTTAAACTGGAAATATGGCATTGAACAGTCCGGCAAGACGCCATGGAAAATCAATTAGATTGTTTACCTGTCAAAGTTGGAATGGAGGCCGCGCCACTAACGGTCGCTCATCATTTTCACTCCAGCACTGTCACCTTCTCTCCTCCTGTTATTCAATTAATGCAATTGAATACACAGTTGTGATATAGCGTCTTCTCACAGCAGGGGGGTTTATTTGACCGCGCACACTCTGCCAATATGCTATACTGGACCCGTATGGAAATGGCTTTGAACCTCATGAAAGTACTGTAAAAGGTTTGAACCAGCAAGATAAAAGCACTCAAGATTGTGTGATATTTGCTGCTGTGACCGTGGGTCAGCGGTAAACGGAAAATACAACAGCCTTTAAAAAGAAACCCTGCATACTTGAAAGTGAAATATAGCTTGTAATTCAAATTAACCCTGTTTATGGCTCTGTCTTTGTAACACATCTATTACTGAAAAACAAGGAGGAAAAAAAACAGAGGTTGAACGAGGATGTTTAGACAGCCAATGTAAAGCTCGCTCTGCCTAAACACGCACATGCAGTAGCTGCAGGAAACTATTACATCGATTGTATGAAATTTATCCTCAGCTGGCGACAAAAGCTGAAGCTACAGAGCAAATTTACAGCAGCTGGGGGGGTTTTTTGGGTTTGTTTCTTTTTTTTTTTTTTTTTTTTGTGATCAACATTTTATTGATTTAAAACGGGGTTGGGGGTGGGGGGGTACAGACATATACAGCACAACTGTAAACTGCAGTAGCAAAGCAAACATTAGCAAACAAGGCATAGGGACAGCAAAGAAAAGACACAAAAACACAAAGTTAAAACCAATTATTGCCTCTTCCAGGAGATAACTCTGGATGAGAAGATTTTCCAAGCGTCAACAGTCGTGGGTCGAGCTTTATTTAATTTTGCTGTGGTATGTTCAAAACCAATAACACGGATAAGACATCGTCTCCAGAATGATTCCATACAAATGTCAGGACAGAACCATTGCTTTGTAATAGTCTTCTTTGCGGATGTAAATCCAGCGAACAACATTTTGCATTGCATTTGTTTTAAGGAGATTTCAGAGGTATCATTAAGGAGACAAAGACCAGGATTGGGAACATAAAAAACTTCCAGTACCTCAGATAACACAGAGTTCACAAAGACCCAAAAATCGGATACCACAGGACAGTCCCAAAACATGTGCAAAAACGTGCCAGGTGATGAATCATTGCAGATGTGACAGTAATACGTAGCCTGTAGTTTCATCTGGAACCTCCTATAGGGCGTAATGTATGTTCTGTGTATGGTTTTGAAATGAATTAATTGATGCGCCAGGTTCTTAGAAGTCAAACTCAGATTAGACCACACTGTATCCCAGTCTATATTAACCTGTAGTTCTCCCAGTTCCCTGACCCAAATAGATTCAATGGGCAGGGACATTGTTTCTTTTTTCTTAATAAACCTCTCACGTCAGGTACGTCAACAAAACTGACTTGTAGAACAAACTGCATGCGGATTAGGAAAGATTCAGGAAGCTGGTCGGGGAGAAAGTTGACTTGCTCATTCACTGTGCAGTGTGGATTAAAAGTTGCTCTTGGACCGGAGATGCTACTTTTCTAGTAAATTGTACATAACAGCAATGTGAACACCACTTGAGCTGACCTACTTATGGGGTTCAGAAACTTTTTATCCTGCAGCCAAGTCTAAAAATAACCCTGTGGCCAGTTTTAGATTCATCTCAATGGTAACCCTGACAGTTTTGCAGAGTGCCAGTGACAGAGTCCTGTTAAGCAGCAGCAGCAGAAGCAGTCGGCAGCAGCTTAAACACTGTTCACCGCATCAGTGGTCTCTCCTCTTAGAAATCTTTTTCCTCTACTTGGAAATTGGAGCACAATTAAAGAGCATAAATTGCACTGAACATGCATTTTCAGCTCTAAATACATACAATGGTGGGTACAATATCACAATTTTATGCATCTGTGAGTTCAATAAACTGTACTCTACCACGATTGTTGCTATGAATGCAAAATCTTTTTTTTCCTCCCCTTTTCATTTTCTTGTTTGCTTATTGAGCTCTGCGCCAGAGATCAATGTGAAGTAGCGCCCTTTTAATCATTTACTGTGAATGGCAGCAAAAAATGATCCTGGGAACAAATTGGTTTCATGTCCAAGCAAAAATCACATGGAGTTTTTGTGTTCTCTTTTCTTTCCCCTCCTTTTCTTTTCTTTTCTCTTTTTCTGCGTCTGTGTGTCATTGTGAAGACATTCTGTCTCTGGCTGTACGCATCGCTCCTTTAAGATGATTTTGGAATTAGAGGCTTTTCATACAGCACATATTATGTAGCTTGGTGGGACTCCATTAGCCTGAATCAAAGAGGACAGCAGCCTGCGTGGAGCTACACAATAATGTGGCAAGCCTGTGTTTCAGCAAATAAATAACAAATCCACTGCTTACAGTAGCAGCCAATGCAAACTAACTAATTAAAAGATGAAAGGGGGACGTCTTCCTTGCAGTTTTGATGATGCCTCTTTTTGCGTCGAATGGTAACACGGGGAGTGCTGAATGCTCGGCCAAAATGAGCTAATAAGGATCTCGAGCAACTAATGCTTCCGATTTGCAGGGTTCCCAGCAGTAACCTGCTCTAAGTGGAGCGAGTGCAATTAGGACAAAGAAATGCTGTCCCTGAACTGACACTGGCCTGTGGGAAAACTGACTTCCCCCACTCCCCCCTTTTGAATCTATGGTGCCTTTCCTCCTCTCACCACCTCCTCTCTCCTCCAGTCTTCCTTCTCTCCTCTCAGAGCATCTTGGGAGCATTGAGCTCAGACAGCGGGATTAGTCAGGGATCCATCTTGAGACGCAGATAATGTTTTTTGCACGCAGACTCCCCTGCTCTGCACTGGCTTCTGCTTCACTGATTAGAACTGAAAACTCCAACAGAAATGGCTATTTGTTCTTAAGCTGTTTTGCCCCCCAACCCCCTTCCACACCGCTTCTCTTCTCTTTGTTGAGCTGTTTTTGTCAACCATCCCTCTTAAATTCAGCGCAATAACGAGTCACAAGTAGGTCAGGCTAGCACCGCAACCCGGCAGTGTCTCGGCCTCCAAGTGGACTGACAGCGACATCAAAGAGCCACAGGGCTGTTTAAATACGCCCTCTGGTCTTTCCGTCTCGCGCCCATCCGAATGGCTGAAAGCGGGTGGCGCTGCTGCTACGTTTTCTTCTAAGTTTTCTTCCTTCACAATGTAAACCAATTTCAGGGTTTGTTTGAGTAGCAGAGCCTTTACCTTAACGTGAGCAACTTTTTTTTTCTCCCCCAACACTGCAAGTAGCATAAGTTGAGTCTTTGAGTAACACACACCTTAACAGTTGCGCACCTGTAGTTGATGTGTGTGTGTATGTGTCTCTCTGTGTGTGTGTGTGTGTGTGTGTGCGCTCGCAGCCTTACCTGCCTGTCACCATGAGTGACAGGAGAAGTGGGGGGGTGTTCGGGAGCCCAGCAGCTGGCGTCACACCTGCACAGTCGCACACGCACTTCCATTGGGGACCATCGCGTTCCCTCCTTCTTTGTTAGCAAGCAGAGACACTTTACAAATAATTTATTTGTTTCGCGCTTGTTTTTCTTTCGGTTTCCTTCTGGCAATTTGTTGTTGAAATAATTTATATTCAAAACAACAGCGATGGAAATATACAGAAGAAAAACACTGACAAAGTCTCACATGACAGGCAACTTGTCTGTGCACTTCAGTGGGAGCGAAAGTTGAGAAGTAAAGATAAAGCACGCTAACGCAGATTTGAAAAGGCAGGTTTTTGGCCCAAACTGACTCACCAGTTTAGTCTCCACTTTAACTTTTGCAATTATTTAAATCAAGCAAGCTGACATTTGAATATTAATAGACTTCACTTACGCACATGAAACAATTACATGTTTTGTGTGATTGTCAAGAGGGGTGAAAAAGAGCCTCAGTCCCTGCTGTTATACACCCACCCACACACACACACACACACACAAATACACAGCACTGAGGCAGGGCCCGAACAAATTTAATTTAGAGACATTCTCTCCTTCCCTCCACATCCTGGGCTTTTAAGACACTGAAGTGACTGTTCTTCGCCCGTGTAAAAGAACCCCATTATCAAAGCATTAAGATATGATTAAACTGACATTTTCTTAAGAAAACGAAAAGAGTTGGGAATAAAGGGAAAGAGAGAACTACATACTCCAGATCTTATCAGTGGGAAGGTGGGAGGAGGGGGTGCGGGTGTACATACTGATCTTTGAAGGAGCTTATTACAGAGCAAGCTAAGAAGACAAGCGCAGTGGTGTACTGATCAGAGGTATGCAAGCCAAATGCACCTGCTAGATTTCGCTATCATCCACAGAGTGTCAGTCAGTGCTGAGGCCCCTGACTGACGCTGGGTGCAACCGGAACGCTTCTCGGGGCACACTGCAAGAAATATCCAGCTTAGTCCAGCACTGGAGGCTTGCAGAAGAGCTGATAACAGTGTCCTTTAAGGAAAAAGGGGTGAGAAATTAAAGTGGTTTTTACTTGTTCTGAGATTTTTTTTCAAACCATGAAACATATCTGTATGATGTTATCACCCATTGTGAAGTATAAATCTGAGATGCAAATGGTTTTATGCTTCCAGATTTTCACATTATACATTTCAAGCCACAGAAAGTTTTTTTTCTGACTCAAAAACATTTGTTTGAGCATTTTGACAGAAAGCGTCGATTTGCTTCTCAGCAATAGATGCAAAAGCCTTTGATCATATTATAAGTTCTGCTAAATGTACAGTTCAAGAGAAGAGTGGATTTTGACAGTGTGTTTCTGCCATCCTGTTGTTGTTGGTCTTTCTTGTACTTGTCTGCTATATTTTTTCAGCGTGTTTGTACTTTGTTGCTTAAACAAATCATCACTGTCAGTGTCTCAATTCTTAATATAGTCACCTTATGTGTGTATATATATATATATATATATATTAGGGGTGCAACGATATTCGTATCGATATTGAACCGTTCGATACAGTGCTTTCGGTTCGGTACGCATATGTATCGAACAATACAAACTTTGTAATTTATTTCATCAACTTTCCTTCTGACGATGCTGTCTGTGTTGAGCGCTCAGTGAATCTGTGTTCGACTACTCCGCCTAGGCTACACTGTCGAGCGCAGATCCACTGAGCGCTCAACACAGACAGCATCGTCAGAAGGAAGAGCGCAGGGCAAGCTAGCGAGACAGAAGTTAAGCTCTCCTTGCAACATGGCAAATTGAACCTCCCCCACCCTCATTCAGATGTGGCGTTTGGAATTATTTTGGTTTTCATGTGATGTATGACCCTGAAGGTAAGCGCGTCATGGACTAAAGTAAAACAGTATGTTGGATGTGCCATGCAATGCTCAATTACATTGGTGTGAACTAGTGTGTTAGCGCAGTTAGCTCGTTAACGTGTTGGCCGTCTAGCCCCATGCACGGGGCGATCGGCGGTAGCTCGTTAACGGAGATTTGCCGTGTTGTGACATTAACGTCATTTCAACGAGATTAACCTGAAAGCACTAGTGGGAACACAACGAATATGACTGCACATTTACATCATCCTAGTGCAAAAACAACAAGCATGCATGCTACAAACTTTAGCCGAGTCATTTAGACAGCCGTTAGCACATGAGTCTCCTTATGGGGACCTGATATGTTTAATATGCTGCTGAGAATATAGCCCAGAAGAAGAGTAGTATAGCTTTTATTTTGGAAAGAGACATTTCTCTGTAATAAACTATTTTTCCAAAGATGAGTGATTTCTCAATCAGATGGATTTTTTAAATTATTATTATTTTGTTGTTTCAGCAACATTAAATTTAAAAACTGTACTTTTAAGTTAAAATATATATTTATAATTTTAATAAATGACAAATTAAAAAGGCATGAACATTTTTTTGTATCGAAAAAATATCGAACCGTGACACCAAAGTATCCAACTGCACAGTGAATTTTGTGGATATGAGATGTATATATATATATATATATATATATATATATATATATATATATATATATATATATATATATATATATCTCAGCACACAAGTAAGTGAGGCTATTATAGTGATAAAGTAAAATGTGGGTAAACTCAGATTAGGTCTGTATGATCTTTACTACACGTCAGCATTTGGAATATGGGGCAATCAGTGGTTTCTGCAACCCTTACTGACATTTATTAGAAAGCTATGAAAGTAATAATAATAGTAATTCTCTCTTTACTAAATGATGTGCGAGGTATTTTAGCAGGTTCCAGTCTTGTGTTTTAAATTAGTTTCAACATAAAATTTTATTATATTATTTTATATTTCACTACATGTGTCTCGATCAGCTGACATCACATTTTAGTGCATCCACAAGCCTACTTTATGTAAGTTTAAGATTAACAGCTCAGTATGGAGGGAATACAGGTTAAGGAGCTAATGGCTAAACCTAATGCCTTCTTAGAGGCTCATTCTACTTAGTCTGTGGACTTTAACTTCACCGGTCACTATTTTTAATATTTTGTCTTTACACTGAATTCTGAATCAGTTTTATCCCTTTTAAAACCGTCCCTGCTAGCTTTAGCGCAAACAGAATATTTCTTTAAAGCCCTCATAAGAAGTGTTACACCTTGAAAGAATGTCCTGCAACAACCAAGAGGAAGCCTTATTTTAGCTCATTAACACGTGTCAAATTTAAATGCTATACAGAGAATTATCTCTTATCTGATTAGTTGTTTAGCCTTGTCTATTGCCAAGCTAAACAAATACCTGAATCAAGAGGCAACTGCAGGATTAAAAAATAATATATTAGTTTAAAAAGCTGTACTTACCTCCACCTGAAACACATCTACCTGGGGTAAATAGCCATGTTATGTGTGTGCTTTTTTTTATTTTTTATTTTTAGGTTAAATATACCTTACATTCTGCTGCAAATTATGGTTCCACGTCACCTAGCTAGCCAGCCAGTGCTACATTAGCTGGCTATGACCTGGATGCCAAGGTCCCCAAACCATGCAGTATATTATTTAAAAGGGTTGTACACAAACCAGTGCTTGACATTTTTATTGCAGTAGATTAGTTGTTATTTCAACCATAATTAGTTGGTTAGTTTGCATTTACTTTATGTATTTTATGTAAGTTCTCTGTGTAATGTGAGCGAGTTATTGGATTGTGTATACAGATTAGCTTGGCTAGTTGGGCCAGATAACTGATATCAATTGTGCAAAAAAAAAAAAAAAAAAAGAAGCTAGATAAGCTTAACCCTCTCCTTAAATTGACTGTCAAGGACCTCATGGGTATTAGCTTTCTTTTTTTTCATTAAAAAAACTGTATTGTGAATTGTGTCTATGAATAAAAATCACCTTATTAGCCGAAAAAAGGCAGCCATTTTTATGAAATTTACCAGTATGTAAATGTTTTTTTTCTCATTTTTTCAAAAATATTTTGAACAAATTTTATGCATCAAATCACTCAAGTGGTTAACAGGTGGCATAGTACCATTTTTCTGTTCTATCCCTTTGAGGTTATCATAACTTACTTTGTTCATAAATACAAACAACTTAATAGATCGCTGTCTTAACCAGAGGTAAGTTATTAAAATTAATTATTTAATTTGGCGTTTGTAGCAATGTCTTTCATGAAGTTTTTAAAAGCTATTCAGCTCGGATACAAGGCTACAGATCAGCCTTGCTACAATTTTGTCCTAAGTCACTCACAGTATTGATATAAAAAAACAAAACAATTAAAAAATAATATTTACGTACATAAACCACCATTTAAAAAAATTGACAAAACTTTTGACAGGACTACGCCAGCTGCAAATAAAATTATTTTTCTTTTTTTAAATTAAAGTGAATGAGTAAGACCTATTAAACACTTAAGTGCTGTCTCTCAATCATATTCACGACATAATTTCTTTAAAAAAAATCCACAGCTGAAATAAACAGTAGTGTTTGTAGCCTGTGGACTAACAAAGACACCATATTTTTTAGCCACTCTGTGAACAAGTGACCAACAATAGACTACTTTTTCATTCTCTAATCTAGTTATTTTTTTTCAGGAAACTTTAATTGTGGTATTTTTGCCAGGAGTGATTATTTTAGCCCCTTAGTGCATAAAAATGAACGAATGTACACAAACTGTAAATAAGCTGTGGAATAATTTACCATGTAAGTAACATATGGAATTTTCTGTTTAAAATGTACATTGAAATCATAACTACACTAAATGGCATGTTGAGTAGGACATTTTTTGCAGTGCTGACCAGGGAGTGGAAGTAGCACCCCCTTCGATTTTTCTTTCATCACCCCCACAGACAATATAAAGCCTGCATTAGATACAGGGGGCTCGGGGGTAGCGCATATGAATGTCAGGATTTTCTTCTGAGGCTCCCAACTACAGCCGAGGTATGCTCAGCATGTGATTTGAAATCTGTGTAATTTTTTGAAAGGCATCACATAATCAAGAGGAGTCAAAAGCTTTCTGGCAGTAATTGCCTTGTGGCCACAGACAGAATGTACAACACTTTGCAATCTTTCCCTGGAGAGATTTCTAACAAATAAAACCCAAGATTGAACCCTGTTCTGTGCTCTTGAAATTTGCATTCAGCTCTCTGTATTTACATATTAACTGAGTCACTGTTAAAAAAGTCAAATAAAAATCAAGCCACTCTTTTCCTTATACTCTGTCTCCCATGCATCGTATTTTTAAATCTGAGTTTGCCCAGAATGAAGCCATCTGCAAGAACAAAGCCCTCCTTTTGGTGAAAGTTTTTGCGGGCAAAGCACTGAATGAAATCGACTGGCTCTGCAACATTTTTTTTTTTAGATTTCACCATAAGAGAAGATTGAAAATCTTTATTTACTGTACATCTATCCGCTTGATGTGACGCCAGCTGCCAAGATGCACGAGGAAAACAAGTAATATACTGTCAAAAGATCTGAACGGAGATATAACAGAGACATTTTGATTTATAGTCTGATCAGCTCTTTTTCTGCGTGAGCTGCATGAAACTTCCTCTCTCGCTCTTCTTTAATTATCCTATCTTTTTTCCCTTCTCTTTCAGAGCCCACTTCTATTTTTCCCCCCCATTTCTTTCACACAATTTTATCTCTTTCCTTCTCATCGTTTTCAACTTTCCTTCCTGTACCACACCCAACCTCTAAGCCCAGTGGATGCTCCCACCGAGGGGTCTGGTTTGAGCTGTATCATCATCTAACCACTGGGAAGAACAGACGGAGGTGGAGGGGGGGGGGCAGCATCAAAAAAAGGTAATCAAAAGGAATCAGTGAGCAACATAAGATAAAACAAAAACTCCCCTTTCTCCTCTTCCTGCCTTGTTTCGCAGTTTGGAGAAAAGGGAAGGAGACATGAAATGAGCATCGGTGTGTGGAGAAAAAGATTGTTGCTGATTTCCACAGTTTCACTCAACACACTCCTGCTGAGTTAATAAATCTGACCTCTGCTTAATTAAAATAACAAACCATCCTCCACTGAGGGGGGATGGAAAAAAAAGGAGAAGCAGTTTGAGAATTATTCTAACTAATCGCTAATTAAGATTTTGCAAAAACAACAAGAAACCTGTCAAGGAGGATGTCTCTATTTTTAGAGTATATAATATATGAAGAAAGAGCAGCTGTGTGTAGGCACCTCCCTCCAAAGTTACAGCTCCTGTGGAGGGAGCGGTGTTACTGTTGCTTCAGTAAGCTAGAAGAAATCTAATTGAGCAGTGCATTTAATACTTTAGTTAAAACTACTGAAGAGAAAAAGAAAAAAAAAATCTCCTAGAACAAGCAACCCAGCAGGAAAACCATTACATTTACAAGTGGTTATTTAGGATGTTAGGCTACTGCGCCCTTTTCTGAGGAAAGAATCAGTTGCTTCGTTAATTGCTAATTTTGTAGTGTTGATCTTTTGACCAAGCAAGGTGAACGAGGCCAGGAACACAGTCACAACATAATGATTGCGCTGTAATAACTGCGTCTTCTCTCTAGTCTTGAATCTTGGCCCCTGCTACCGTGAGGGCTGTAATTCTGCAGCAAGGAGTGTTAAGAGGATATCATTATCCTGTGTTTTCCGACTAAGCTGCAGATTTGGTTAAATATAGTAGCCTTTTTTTCTCCCTCTCTCTCTCTCTCTGGTTGTTGTTTCCTCTCTCCTTTTCAGTTTTGCATTAAAGCTGGGTCAAGTCGACCCCTCCCATGGCAATTCTTTTTCAAACAGAGCTGCCAAAGCGCCTCCTCCTCCTCCTCTGCCACAAATGTAGCCAATATCGATGCCATGCTCAAAAAACTGATTGAAAGGAGACTTACATGTTTCAAAGCATGCTGGGAGCTGGGGGCCAGGCGAAAGCCCAAAGAATTAGGGCTGAGACAGTCACCAGTATGCTATAAAAAGGCAACATATGCCCCACAAGTCCAGCAGTGCACCGCCGATGCAGGCTGTGTTTCTGAAGGGAGTTTTGAATGAAAATGTACATATATTTTTACATTTTTATGTTATAATTGAAAAAAAAATCCCTCTTTTTCTTTGGATTAAATTGAAAAGTATTAAAAAATACACGTAAGCGAGGGAATAAAACCTGTGGTCAGTTGCAATAAAATTTCAAAAGAAATGCTGTTTCTTATTTTTGAATGTCACGTTTTACTAATGATCTTATTTGACAGTGGGCACTAATCCATTCAGTTCCTCCAAAACCTCCCTTGGAATTAGGTCAGGGCAATGAAAACATGAGTGACGCGTTCACTTGGTCTTTATTTTGGAGCAGATTCTTTTTTCTTTTCTTTTTTTTTTGAAGGACACAGCAGAGAGACATGACACCACTGACTGAAAGTTAATTAATGAAAGTGTGATTTTATGAATCCCGTTTTATTCTCTGACATTCAAAGATCTCTTCAGAAATTATCAACAGCAGATTTGTGAAAAGAGATTTTTAATTAGTCCAAAGCCAATGAGTGAGGAGTGTCTCGATTTTTTCCGCTGATAGCCGCAGTTTATCAGAAGATGATAAAGGAGGAAAAAAAAATATAACCCATTCATCCAAATCCCCCAAAGAGTCCCATTGTTATATAGTGTTCGTCTCTAAAATCTGAGAACATAATAGAAATTCTGTGGCGAAGTGTGGAGCTGCACACTAACGTTTGCATATTTATTCAGCTGTCATATCTATCTGAGCAGATCATCAGAGGAGATAAACTAAAGAGATGAGGGAATAATGGCTCTCGCTGAGAGGCTGCCGAATGATACAAGCATATTCCTGAAAAACACCAGGAACTGGGTAAACAAGAATGTACTCTACAAAGCCCATGCAATGCAGAAATGAGCTGCGGTTAATGATGGTGATGATGGCGACGATAATGATGATGAAGATGCGGTGAATAAAATTTGAATGATGGAAAAGTTCTGAGGGGTAACAATGCAAACAAAAAGCGAAACTTCTCCTCCGTCGCTTGAAACTGGCTACTTCAACAAGGCAAACCAGACACTGACAGCATGCATTATTCACTCCGTTATTTTTACCCTCCTGTGTCCAGCAGTGATACAAACCTGTGTGCACGAAGCAGCTAATGTCTTCATTCCCATATAGATGCAGTGGAATGGGTGCTCGCAGCACACTGAGTAACCTTTGTGGAAAATGTTCCTGAAAAGAACACAGCCTCTGACATTTAGTGAAAGAAGCCTCTAAGGTCATGCTGTTGATACCTCTTGTGAAAACTCAAATGAAACATTATCAGGGGGCAGGGAGGCATGCACAAAATGTTCCCTGTGATTTGCACTAGATACATGCAGAATGCCCCTTTTTTCTCCTCTCTTTTTTTTTTAAACAGCACGCGTTTGCACGAGTTGGAGAGGTTGACCTCTCGTTTCGCTGCTGCGGCACTTTGATAGGCATTCATCTGTGAGCGAGGCTATCACGGGTAGCCTCGTGTCATCTATCCCTCAATGCATATGTGCACCCACTCAGTGAGGACAGTATAGAACAGCTAATTGAACAATATCAAGGATGTGACAAGAGGACCAGAGGAGAAACTCTGCTCAATGGTGCCATCTAGTGCTTTAACAGAATGAGCTCTACAGTACAGTAAGAGCTCTCACCCCCTGCTACTGCTGCTGCTACTGCTGCTGCTGCTGCCGAGGAAGTTTGGATAACAATTATCTGTTGTATTTGCATTAATGTGATTGCTTTGTCTGCAGACTCATCTGACTGCAATTATAAAGAGTAGCATTAAAACACTAATTAATTAACTCAATTGTGGGTAGATTGATTAATTCTAAACAAACATGAGATCGCAGCAAGCAAATGAGCTCTGGAGTGCCGATGCATCTGGGAGTGCTGCTGCAGAAGACATTTTGATTATCTGCAGACACATGTAGTTGCAAATCTTTTAATTAACATAAATAGATAGTGGGAGTGAGTCAGTTGTACAACTCTCCTACTTGTTACTTGTAATCATAATTTGGTCAGTTTTTTTTTTTTTAAAGGATGAGGGTGTAAATGTGCTGCAGTTGCTTTGAGGGGTGGCTCAATTATTCCAAAGTTTGCTGCGCATGTGCGCGGGCGTGCACACGTGCACATGCGCAGCCCGTAGCGTAAGTGTGAGTTTTGAGAGCGGAGCAAAATGAGTCTTGACATGGAAAGTCATCCCCACAAAAAGAGATGATCAAATTATGATCGAAACAAAACAGATGGCCACATAAATCACCCATTCACGTGTTGGACTGGTGCCTCCGTTGCAAAACTATGAATCACTGCCTATCGATGGGAGGATCAAAACAGAAGGGCTGCGATGAATGCAAACAAATCCAAAAGATATTACTGAGATGAGGAGCATTCATCCTCATCCTCATTCATGGAGGTTTTTGTTCAGATATCATATTGTTTTTGGTAAAATGTCCACAAAAACCCAAAACCGAATAATTTGACAGCGCAGTTTAAATAGAGAAAGATGAAATGTTGACAGTGAGATTGAATGATTTTCATTTTCTGTTAATGTGATTTTTCTGTGTGTGTACACGTGTTTTATGTTTAAAATGATGAGCCTTCAGAGAGAATTTCTTACAGATTGGTGATTTTGATGCAAAAATATCTCTTTTTTTTTTTCATTGCACATTTTTCATGCATGCACACACCTTCATTATCCAGAAAAAATCCTGGGCTCCTGAACTAGATTTAAAAGGGAGCAGTCAGTCAGAGCTCCCTTTCTCAGTGTGCTGTCAGCATCTGCACATGCAGAAAAGCCTAATCAGAGAGATACCAGTAAAGTGCATGTAATACTTTAGAGATTTAATGCAGTTTTTAATTGGATAGAGGCCCATTATTTTTCAATACAGAAGGGGCACTGAGGCACATAAAGCTCTTGAATATTTTTGCAAATCGTGTTCAACAGCATAGTGATTAACCATGGCACTAAATTTGCCTCACAAAATGAAAAGCAAACTTCATGCAAGGCGTAATTTAATTGTTTCCCTTCACATTTTCTGCCTCCCATTGTTGGAAGCTTAACATTTTTAGAGTCTGCTTAACAGCTGCCTTGTGATGCTTGAGCTCCAACATTGTGACTGACAAATGTTTTGAAGTAGCTGCAGACTTCCTAGTGTCTTTGCAGGCAACGTGTCAGGGAATCTGACTTCACTTAATGTCACATTTGAAGCCTTCTTACATGGATTTAAAAAATAATAATAATAATTTAAGGCTCCAAATTACCACTAAATGTATAATTCAATATTTGTAATCCATCTGCTATTTTTTTTAAAAATTTGTTTCTTTTTTAAAAAAAATTGTCAGCACAACTCAGCTGCACATTCATGATCCACATTTTTACACAGAGGCAGCAAATAAAAAAGGACAGATATTTCCAAAATGTCCCTGCACCTGGAATTGCATAAATGTTTTTCTTTAAACCACTGCCTACTCTCAGATAATATAAATATCTGCTTTGCGTGCAAATGTATATTATTTTTGTTCCAACATATCACATAATTGTGTTGAGCATTTTTTTTAATTGTACCATAAAAGATTTGAGCAGTCAGAACATCAGGTCACGTTTTCATTGCAACCTGAGGAGAACACTGCCATCTGGGCTGCAATTAGTGGAAATGCAATTCTGGGCCATTTGCTTGTTTGCATGAATATCCAGAGTCAGAAGCAGAATCGTGTTAATTACTGGTTATGAATTTTCAAATATAATACATTATTTAATTTAAAAATAAGAGCAGGATTATTGAAATGTGTATTCCAATGAAACTGTTACAAATACAGTGTATCGGCTATAGAGAAAAACACTTGAAACAATAATGCTGTGGCTATAAATTGATTACAAGCAGCACGCGAGTGTTGTTGGTTACTGTGTGCAAGGCGTGAAAGGACTCGCAGAGGGTGAAACTTATGCACAGCCTGTGTTGTGAATGAAAGTGTGCAGATGGTTATGCTACATTTCTGTTGAATCAAAAATGCCAAGTAGTGGTTACGTTTAAAAACTGTAGTAGCACGCTGATGGATGAGTGGGTTAGTCATCAGTGGGATGCACCCTCTTCTTTAGCATGATCCATTTCAGCGTATCCCATATAAGAGAGGAGGTGATATAAATTACAGGACATGGGTGGGGATGCTGCGCACTGATTATCTGTGTTTTCTTTATTTACTTTGCAGGTGTGTTACAGTACTGGAGCATGGACATGGTGGCAGTAACAAGAGACGGTGTGCTGTTTCTTCTGCTGGGATTTTTAATGATCATCTTCCTGAAGATGGAAGCTCTAAAAACATGGAAGGCCGCATGAACCTGAAAGCTTCCACTCTGGGAGGGTTGTTTCTACCGGGTAAAGCCCAATAAAAACTGAAGCACAGTAAAGCAGGTCTTTCACGTAGCTCCACTTAGCAACTCTGATTTTGTTTGACAAACTACCTCTTAGAAATGCATTTAAGTTAACAGCAAAACTACAAATAAAAGTCTGGCAGATTTAAATAAAATGATTTTAGATAAGCAAGGAGACGATTTTCATTTCCTTTGCATTAAAATCTACTGTAATTATTCAGCAGAAATTCAATAAATCATTTACAGAAATTCCAGTCTAACCGCTGCGTGATCTTCTTTTCTTCTTCCTCACATCTGCAGTATCTTTAACGCACATTTGCTGTAGCTGCAATGTGATATGTGGATTTGTGCTACAAACGCAGTAAACAAGCCTCTCGCTGCCTGAGCGGAGAGCACTGATAATCTGCCTGAGCATTATCTTATGTCACTTTTTTGTGCATGCTATGCCCTTCTAATGCCAGAGTTTTTACCATGTCAACACTCAAAGCCGCGCTCGCTGAATTTCAATTCAGTCATAAAAGAAAGTGACATCTGTGTTGGTTTGTAGTGCCGGTGGAGGAAATAAAATGATAACAACAGCCTTGCTCTAAATCCAGCAGAATGGCAACTTCCCTCATTCAGCAACACAGAGACTTTTGAGGAGATGCCATTGCTGCCTCATTGCTTTTTCACTCCCTCTGATTACTCCTCTCATCTTATGTAAATCCTCTTAAGTCACATGTTATTGTTTATTGCAACTGTGAAGGTTAGGTGTTCCTAAGCCTTGTGCGTGCTCTTATCTCGCCAGTGCATGCATCTTTGTCTCTCCGATGTGTCTTGTTTTCGTAATACACTAATGGATGGGAAAAAGTTGTCTGGACTGATGCGGCGAAGACAACCAATCCACTGCAGTAAAATATTAATCTCTCCCGGTGGCTAACAACTCTTCATGAAAGAGAGGCAGTTGCATGCTCTAGGGATATCACGGCATTATCAGCAGCCTGCTGTGTTTGGGTTTTTTTCCTTTATATTAAATATAAACAGTTCCAACAGATGTGTTTATTTATTGGTGGTGGAAGTCAAAGGCTTTCTTAGCAAATGACCACGCTCTTCCAAAGGATATGCTCTTCAGGTGTTCCACTAATACTGATTTAATATATGTGTTGCTGCCACTGTTTCCACAAGTCAAAATGTGTGCCTTCAAACAGTTATCTAGAAACAGAGGTGACATACTTGCTTTTAATACTGAAGCTGAAGTCTCTTTTTCTGGTAGCAGGAAGTGAAAAATGAACTTTTGCCAGTGGATTGTTCAATATTTCTTGATATATGATCTTTTGTAATGCGGTGTTATTTTTTTTAAAATATGTATTCATATTTACAAACTGTGGTATTATAAGACATGATAATATTTATACATTTTTATTGTATATTTGTTTTGAATTCTCTGTATGTTTCTCAGATCCTTAAACTCCATGTTTGTAGTCCACAACTGCTTTAAAACTACATTTCCCTTGAATATTGTGTCAGGGAAACAAACATCCTTAATTAGGTTTTCATGGGTTTGCTTTTTGTTTGCTTAAAGGAAGCTTGTACAGTATAACACAAAACTACAAACACTAAACACTAAAATAATATTTTCATATTCAGAAATGTTTTGTAAAGTGCAAAGACTTGAGATTGTACATCTACTATGTCTAAGTAAACAGTGCCGTTGCTTTACACGGGATCTTTCTAGAAAAAGACGCCACTCATACACATCTCACAGTTTTTACAATATGAGGTAACTAATATTTCTATTCAGCTGCTTGAGTATCTTGGAAAATTTTGGCAATAGTAATGTGTGCGATGTAAAGGGCATTGATCTCTGAGATAATGGAACCACAAAAAGTACACTTTTCCCCATGATACCTTGAAACATATATTTTTTTAAAGCACTATAATGTCAGTGACCACAGTGTGTTTGGTGATTTGATGAAACGTTACTCTAGAATTTGTTCCTTCTACAGGAATCTGTTTTCCTTTTCTGTTTCTGAATCAAGTGTAGTTATAAATTAGTGAGGAGATGGAAATAAAGTAGATTTTTGGCTTTCGAAATCAAACTTTAGGTTTAATATCTGAAAAGGTTTCATAGATACATAGAATCCTAATATAAAAGGACTATCATAGTGACGGATTCCAAATTTCTACCCAAATACTCAGTAAATTTTGACTGTGAAAGTTAAAATACAATGGTCTAAATCATCTCATATGTTTCTATGCAGGGCTTTTTCTGCAAATATAGAGTTTAGATAAGTATTATATCAATTTATGACATCTTCATGAGTGCAAGGCAACAACAGTATTCCGTTACTGGAAATAACTGATATACAATATCATATTCAGAGTGCAGCTAGATTTCCTTCCTGAGGGCCCCTGAGACTGTGCCTTACAGTTTCATTATTTCTGCAAGCAAAAGGAAATTAATCTGTGAACTGAACGTATGATTTAATTACGTTTACTGACACAAAATTGATTAAACTGAACTGATTAATAACAATTCAGAAAAAATAACCGTTTTAGTGATTTTCTCAGCTTTTCACTATGAGAAAATTTATGCTACACATTTCAATATTTTACATATGGAACAGTTACTTATTTATTAGTTATTAAAGACATCGGCTCAGTTTTGGCACACAGTGAGTCAGTCCATCCAAGACTTCTATGATATTCTCCACATTCTTATGCATACCGAGTTAGTGTAAATCATTATTAGGAAGGCCAAATCTTTTTGGGTTACTGACCTGGGGCGTTTCTGTCCTTTGACATCTCATATGAACTTTGGAGTTGACCTGCGTAGCTTCTTTGGCACAGCTTCTGGGTTCCACTGCACACAGACGATCTCAGCGTCAGAGCGCAGAGATCGGTTCAGTTTGCGCAAATTGTGTCCTTACGCAGTCCTAACACTCTGAGTTGCGCGGAGCAGGAATGGAAGAGCCCAGCGGGATCCTGATTAAAGGAGGCAAAGTTGTGAACGAGGACTGCTCCGTGATCGGCGACGTTTACATCGAAAATGGGAAAATAGTTGAGGTTGGACTGAATCTTCAGATTCCAAAAAGAGTGCGAGTCATTGATGCCACCGATAAACTGGTGATCCCCGGTGGCATCGACACGCACACGCACATGGAACTGGCGTTCATGGGAACCAGAGCTGTGGACGACTTCCATATTGGAACCAAAGTAGAGTTTCATTTAAAATGAATCTGTCATATTAATTTCATGTTGCTTGGCAAGATATGTTTGGCTATGTTTAGCAAATCAAAAAAGCTGGTAGTAAGAGTAATCACCTTCACCTATTATGAGTGGAAGTGGAAGTGCATGCGATGGATGCAAGTCCTATTTTTCTTTTTTAATCAAAAGCTGAATTTGGAATTTGAGAGTAGAATCAAATGAATATTGGATAAAATATGAATAAAACACTACAGCGACTTGAGAATCACCTCTGTCTTAAAATAGCATCAGTATGCAGTTTTGCTTCATAAGTATTTGACAACAGCTTTAATTCAGGGAATTTAAGCAAAATATTGCATAATTTTTTGGGAAGGAAAATACATAGACAGACACTTTTAGAAGCTCAAAAATAATTGGACAAACAAAAATAATTTCATATATTAAGTTGTTTTGAATACTTGGATGAAAATCCTTAAGTCAGTGACTGCCTGAAGTCTAGAAGCTGTGGAAATCACTGAATGCTGTGTTTCCTCTCTTGAGATGCTCTGCCAGGCCTTTACTGCAGTCAAGTTCGGTTGTTTGTGTGTCTCTCTCTACCTTCAGTTTTGTGTTTAATAACTGAAAAGTATGCTCTGTTGGGTTGATATCAGGTGACTGATTTAGCCACTGAAGAACATCCCCTTCCTTTACCTCGAGCAGTGGGAAGTGCAAATCCATTTTGCAACATTTGGTTGAATCTGATCAGAGATTATAGCCCTGAACGCTTCAGAATTCATCCTGCTGCTTCTATCAGCAGTCACAAAAACACAAATCAATAAACACTTTGACTAGTTCCACTGGCAGCCGTACATACCTATGCAATAATATTGCCTCCACCATGTTTGGCAGATGGTGAGGTGTGCTTTGGCTCATGAGCTGTTTCTCTCCTTCTCCACAGTTTTCTCTTCCCATCATGTCTCCATTCCTCTCTTGATTGTATTCTTTGACACTGATATATCTACCTCCTCGAGACGTTGGTTAGATGTTGGGAAATTGTTTTTCTTAACTGTGGGGGTAACTCTGTTGTCAGAGTTAGCCTTCTTCTCAATGCAGTTTGATTCAGTTTCATTTATGTGGCTCCAAATCTTCTTGATCCCGCAAAGAATTAATCTGCAGGACAAAATCAGATCAGAGGTCATTGTAAAGCTGATGCCCACGACTTCTCAACATTTGTATCAGGTGTTATTTTAATGGGAGTGACAATAAGAAATCTGTCAATCATTGTTTATTCAGGCACCATTCACAAAGATGATTGTTTTTAACATCTGGACTAGTAGCCACACTCAAATCACTTTTTTCCCAGCATTTTCTACTTCACAGGTTAATCATTTGCTTACTTCTCTGTGGTAATGTGTGCATTTCACCAGGCTGCTCTGGCAGGAGGGACCACAATGATCCTGGACTTTGTCATCCCCCAGAAGGGCAAGTCTCTTCTGGAGGCTCATGACCGATGGCGTGAGACGGCTGATCCCAAAGTTTGCTGCGACTACTCGTTGCACGTTGCGGTCACATGGTGGAGTGACAAGGTGAATGAGAGTGAATCCTTTTGTTTTAGTAGACTACTAGTATTTACTGTCTAGACACTAAAACTAATGACACTAGGTCAAGTAGGTTTGCCCAGTCCAAATATTGCTGCCCCCTTTTTCCCAGAGCTACATACATGTCTCCCTTATTACAATCATTTTTCTTTTTTAGGTCAAGAAAGAGATGGAGACTCTGGCCAGAGAGAAAGGAGTAAATTCCTTCAAGATGTTTATGGCCTATAAAGATGTGTTTATGCTGCAGGATTCTGAGCTATATGCTGCTTTTGCTCAGTGTAAGGAGGTCGGAGCCATAGCTCAGGTTCATGCTGAGAATGGAGATTTGATTGCAGAGGTTGGTGTGAACCACACGAAACAAATGAAAACAGATTTTGAAAAAGAAGTTGCTTGTATTAATGAGCTACAATTTTTGTTTTTTTCTTACAGCTACTTATTGCCTATACTGTACAGGGGGGAAAAGTTGCTAATAGTAAAGTAGATCTGATATTTGACATTCCAAACTTAAGCAATATGGTTATTTTTTGTAAAATATCAAGAGTTTAACTTGAGAAATGAAACAACCTAAGCGTGGTGAGATACTAAAGCTAAACAACACAAGCCTATATGCTGTTTTTGATTTTCTGTCAGTGAAGGTTTTGTAAGTGCAGCTCAGGTAATCAGTGTCAGAGTATAAACACACCAGAGCCCACAAGGAATGCTAAGTTAATGTTTCACCCTGATGGCAGCTAAGCTTCACTTTGTGTCCAAAGAATAACAAACACTGTGGCTGTGAGGAACAGAGAGGAACTGTGGTGCTGAATGAGGAAGACAGGAGCGGCAGAGAAGCATGTGAGAGTTGTGCAGGACATGTATGAGGACAGGGAATAGTGGTGAGAAGCGCAGTGACAGAAGGGTTCAAGGTGGCAGTGGGATTACGTCAGGGATGGGCTCTGAGCCCCTTCTTGTTTGCAGTGGTGATGGATAGACTGACAGATGAGGTCAGCCAGGAGTCTATGTCTAGACTATGATGTTTGCACACAACATTGTGATCTATAGTGAGCATGCAGTAGGTATGTTCTGGAAAAGTATTAAAAGTTAGTTGAAGCAACACACATTACATTTGTGTGAATGAGAGGGAGACAGGTGGAAAGGAGAACATCCAAGGAGTAGTGGTAGTGAAGACAAGATGAGTCTATGGATGGTCAGTGATTCAAAGCAATGGCATGAGAAGTATGGAAGAGAGTCGAGGCTGGATTAAGACTAATGTCAGTGATAATTTATGACAGAAGGACAGAAGCATGAGTGAAAGGGAAGGTTTACAAGATGGTAGTGAGACCTGCTATGATTTATGGTTTGAAGAAGGTAAAGCTAACAAAAAGACACGAGGTTGAGCCGGAGGTGTGCAGGGCTGAAGATTTTCATTGGCAGTGACCCGAAAGGACAAGATTAGAAACGAGTACATCAGAGGGACAGCTCAGGTTGAGCAGTTTGGAGACAAAGATAGAGAGACAGGTCTGAGATGGTTTGGACACGCGCTGAGGAGGGATAGTGGATATACTGGAACTTTGTGGAGCTACCAGGCAGGAGGGAAAGAGGAAGACCTCAGAGGAGGTTTATGGGTGTAATAAAGGAAGCATTCAGAGGACTGATTTGACAGAAGAGGATAGGGATATGTTGGGATGGAGGCAGATGGTCCGCTGTTACCCCTGACAGAAGAAGATGAAGAAGGTTGGTTGAAAGCCCCGTGACACGCGATGTTGGAGCAATACCAAGGAAAAAAGATGAAATCTGTCATTATCTGTCACCAGAAACCTTCCCCACAGATATTTTGACAAGTTATGTCAGGATAAGCATAGGTATAATTAATAGCATATATCCAGTTAAGGTGTTCAAGTTTCAGAGGGATAGGAATAGTCATGGTGGCTCACTGAATTGACATGAATTGGAAATTAACGATGTAATTTCTGTTAATATTAGACAAAACTGCAGCTACATTCAGACAGTCAAAATCCCCACTATGAGAAAGATCTGTTATTTCTTATGTGCATTTTCCAGCATTTTTTCAAGTGTCATGGCAAAAAACTACCACCAGGGGGTAGCAAATACTCAACAACAACTCGTGGATCTGTTGTTGCTCAGAGCAACATGAATACTGTATTATTGCTGCTTGGAAGTGTGTTAAATGTCTTTCCAGCACTACAGTAAGGCACTCACATGTTATTATTCATAGTAGCAAATTTTAATTCAATCGAATCAATATAGATTCATCAAGTATAAATCTGACTGTCTGGTCAGTCCGTCTCTGCCTTGAAGTGCCACCGTGCCGTGTTAACCTTCCATCTCCTTTAACCTTTAATCCTGACTTGTTGTCCCTGCTGTGAACTGACAGGGGGCTAAGAAGATGCTGTCCATGGGCATCACAGGACCAGAGGGCCATGAACTGTGTCGGCCAGAAGAGGTGGAGGCCGAAGCCACCCAGCGAGCTATCACCATCGCCCATGCTGTCAACTGCCCGCTCTATGTGGTTCATGTCATGAGTAAATCTGCCGCCAAGGTTGTGTCTAACGCACGCAGAGATGGTGAGTGTGGACTCCTCCCTCCTGCTGTTTAAAGAGGGTGAGGCTGAGAGCTGATGAGCTTCAAAACTGGTTTCAGTTTTCTTTGTTTTATGTTTTAGTCAAATATTGAGTTATACAGTGTTTGCACATTTTGTTTTTTGTTGCCATGGCAAAAAATAAAGCCACTGAGAATTTTATCTCAGCATGAGGTTTCTGATTGCTCTCGAGCAGATAAAGTATACTCGGTTTTAGTAAACATCCGACACAGGTTTTTTCTTTCTTTCTTTCTGAACAGGGCGTGTAGTGTTTGGGGAGCCAATTGCAGCTGGTTTGGGCACTGATGGTACCCACTGTTGGCACAAAGACTGGGCCCATGCTGCTGGTTTTGTCATGGGTCCTCCGCTTAGACCTGACCCCAGCACACCTGGGTACCTTATGGACCTACTAGCTAAGTAGGTAGAACTGAAAGTCCAGCAATATTGCTTGCTGGTGGTTTTTATTCAGTGCAGTGTGTGTTTTTTCCTGTCTCTCTCCCCGCACCCCCAACCAGTCGTGACAGATGGCTGCCCCTCCCTGGGCCTGGTTTTGCTGGAGGTTTATTCCTGTTAAAAGGGAGTTTTTCCTTCCCACCTTCACCAAGTGGTTTCTCATAGGGTACAGTCTGATGGTTGGAATTCTTTTTCTATTGTTGTAGGGTCTTTACTTATTTAAAGTGCCTTGAAGCAACTGTTGTTGGGATTTGGTGCTATATAAATGAAACTGAGTTGAATTAAAATTCAGTTCGGTTCGTATTTTGGCTACAGCTACAGATTTTTTTAGGCTATGGGAGTTTAGAAGTTCAGAATCCCATGTGATCCCACGCAGAATCAGCTAATACAGATTTATCCAAATCAGACAAAATGTATCTGGATCAATTGTACTATGTTTTTGCTGGTTTTTTGCTGCTACAGTTTTTGTTTGTGCTGGTATCATTTTGAAAATATTAATAAAAGAACATTTCTGAAGTAATTTAAAAGCATGCCACTTGGTGCGTATTAGTTGGACCTGAATCAGAGGTTCTGTGGCCTCAGGTTGGAGCACCAAACCCTAAACAGCTTGAAAAATACATAGTTTGTATCTGTCATTGTTCCATGTGATAAAAATAGCCCAAACATTGTTTGGTCAAATTGTTCATCCAAGGTCAACCACATTGACCTTTGAGAAACTTTTATTAATATCTTTAAAATGATAGAGGCACAAAGAGCCATTTTTGCAGCACAAACATTGAATACCACGTCTGTTGGATTTAAAGAAGGTGGGGATTTTAGCATTTTAGGATCATGTTCACATATGACATCTTTGCATGACAGAACTTTCACTTGCAATTTTGAATGGTACGACAGACTGTGTTAACAACAGTGATTTCTGGAAGTGTTTCTGAGGCTGTGCAGCTATTCCTATGACTAAATCATTCAGTCTGAAGGCCTGTAGATCAGGGACAACTAATATTCATTTTGAGCCTTATCGATTGTGCACTGAGATTTCTCCAGATTCTCAGAATCTTTTAGTTATATTTTTTTCTGTAGATGATGAAATATTCAAAGCTTTAGCAATGTTATGTTAAGGAAAATTATTCACAAATTGTTCCACAATTCGTACAGTTTTTTTTTTTTCAGATTGGTGAACCTCTGCCCATCTTTACTAATGAGAAACTCAGCCTCTCTAAGATGCTCTTTCTATACCCAGTCTCATTATTGACTTTTGTCAATTAACTTAATTAGTTGCAAAATACGTTAGCTCCAAATTAGCTCAAAACGAACTAAGATTTTCCATGAAATAGTAAAAATGTCTCAGTTGAAAAATTTGATGAGCTTTCTATATTCTATTGTGAATAAAATGAAGGTTTATAAGATTTGATAATTTGACATGCTGTCGCAACTTTTTTGGGAGTGAGGATTTAGAATTGACCAAAGTGACCCTCAAGGTTACTGATACATTTTTTAGGTTATTCCATCATCAGTTTGGACATAACAGTCATTTTCCTTCTGTTCATTGTGCCAGTGATGATCTAAGCGTGACAGGGACGGACAACTGCACCTTCTCTGTGTGCCAGAAAGCCCTGGGCAAGGACGACTTCACCAAGATCCCTAACGGTGTGAACGGTGTCGAGGACAGAATGTCTGTCATCTGGGAAAAAGGAGTGGTTAGTACTAAGGATATACTCACTTTTTTAGTTGGCTCTTTTTAAAGCACCGGTTTCTTGACAACAAGTTTTAAAG
Source organism: Maylandia zebra (assembly GCF_041146795.1). Taxonomy (NCBI): domain Eukaryota; kingdom Metazoa; phylum Chordata; class Actinopteri; order Cichliformes; family Cichlidae; genus Maylandia; species Maylandia zebra. The sequence goes on along the minus strand of NC_135177.1, from coordinate 17,329,320 downwards.
ATGCCATGTGGTTAATGTTCGCATAACAAAAAGTAGCAAATACACATTTTTGACTCTGTACTGGCCCATTTGCATTCATGACGGCGTGCCATGATGTTTAATGTTGGGTTACTGTTTTTACTATCAAATATTAATAATTCTACTTTTCTCACAATTATTTGGATGATATGTGTATTTCTTTTTTCCTGCAACACACAATAAACTCCCAGAGCTGCAGATGGCTGCACGATTGCAAGCACTGCATTTTCTGGCCATTGTTGTGGGGACTGTGTATCAGCTCAGCTGCCCCAAGGCCACTGGAAAGATTTACTTTGTGCAACAGTGCTTACAAATCACACATTAGATGATATTTTGGCTGAAATGAGTTGCTTGCACTGACCTTTTGTCTGCTAATTCTGTGTATTGTTGTCGTCCAGTGTGGCCCCCTAACTCAAACTGGGTGCTTTGTGCATTTTCTCCTCCCATCAGCATAGTGGCAAAATGGACGAGAATCGATTTGTGGCTGTCACCAGCAGCAACGCAGCAAAAATCTTCAACTTCTACCCGCAGAAAGGCCGAATCGCCAAGAACTCGGATGCTGATGTGGTTATATGGGACCCAAGGATGACCAGGTGAGAACTCCAGCTCAGGTCATTCAGCAGTGTGGAAGAAATCTTTAGAAATCGAGCAGTGAAAGAAAGCCTTCAGCTGGTGTACGTAAAGTTTTAAAAGTGCATTATGAATGCAAATCCTGATGTTAAAAATGGTAACGTCGCCACTGTCTCCATCAGAGCTCCATCACACGGTGATGCTGAACCATTTGGCACACTTGAGAGCGTGTCTTAAGTGTGCCAGGCACTTCACTAACTAAGATAAGGTTTTTAAGTTTAGCTGTAAAGCATGTAGGTGACAGATACAGGCACCTAAAAAGAGAAGAGCTATATCTTTCATCCTGTGCCACGTCAACACTAACGCACTCACTAACCCTCCACATAAGCTGATTACGTCTATGCTCCATCCAAAAGTCGGTGTATGTCATCACTTATCTATAGCTGCAAATTAAAGCATAACACAATTTACATATGAATGAAATTCATCACTCTATTAAAAAAAATTTAAATTGCTGTTTGGTAATTTTATATTTTTAGGAAAAGATTTTAACACACTTACATAAGGCATGAGTGAGACGATGCTGATGGGTCATGGTAAGAATTTTGAAACTGACGAATATTTCATGTGGGAGCTAAACCAATTTCCTTCGTGCAGAATACACGGCGTTATGGCTGCTTTCAGGAATGTGCTCAGAATATCGCAAAACTGGTCATGTGATTGTGTTGTATTATTTGAGCTGTTGTGTGAAGCACAAGCACAAACGAAGACAGTTTGCGTTCCAGCATCATGTGTACTGTAGCACAATCTTATATGACCTGGAAATAGCAATGCACCGCTCTGTTTGCTGAAGGATCTGGGCTGCGTCCCTCAGGGATCTAACCCACTGTGGATGTGAGTTGATGAAGAGCATATTAAACCCCAGTGTAATTTTCTGTAAATGAATTTACTGATAATAATACAAAAACAACAAAAAAAGATTATGTCAGGACCAATAAACTCCACAGTTGTTACTATGACGTGCTTTCCAGTTTGTCTTTCCTCTCAGACCTGTCACTCCTGGACATCAGCTGTTGTCCATTTAAGTTGTGTCTTTACCATATGCGCATGTCTGTGGAAGTCATAATGCCTTTCAAGCATGAGAGCGCATTGTATTTGATTGCTGCACAGTGAATTCATCTGTGAAACTGTGTAATTAATTTGCCGTCAGCACAAGTGTCACTTCATAACATCCGGGACCAGGGGCCACAAACAGTTGCATAACCGCCTCCCCCCCACAAAAAAACCCAAATCCCTAGGAAGCTCACTCAGTTGACTTGTTTCTCATAATTGGGTGAGCTGAATAATGAGGACACATCTTGTTTTCGTCAGTGCACACTAGGCATGGTGTCTGGCTTCACAAATCCACAGGAAACATGTTTGTGAATGGAGAGTAAAAGGGGTCAATGAAAAAAGAAAGAAAGACATCCGGTGCATTTCATGGAAGCAGCTGAGTCACACTTACTTTGCTGTTCCCTGCTGACTTGGTCTTTCACTCAAATGTGATTTATTTGTTCGACATCATCAGTTTGTACTGTGCAGAGCATTTCATACATTTATTATGAAGAGATTTTCTACAGTCCTAATCAACTTACTTCACGTAGTTGTGCAAATATACATGTTGTAACTTAAAGCTGCTGTGATCAGTCATTTTCTGCAGATTGCCCACTCCTCTCTCTCTCTTATATTTTTGTTTGTTGGTCCAGTCAATTCCAACTTTGGTTTCAGTTTTTGATTGAATGGGCTCGAGTTAGTAATTATATGGAATCTGTCTGTGATAATACAGCCACAAATTCACATTAACTCCCATTAATTTGATGCTGTATACATCAGAAATTCAGACGTTTGTCAACATGCATAAATACATTGGGTGACTTTCATGTGTTTGGCTGATCATATACACCTGTTCAGCTGTTGGTTGAACAGGTGTACCTTTTTTACATTTTAATCCAGAAACTAAAAACTAAGAAACGAAGAAATTCTATCATTTCTTTATAAATCAAACCTGGCAAGCCCGTGTGAACTAAAGCCCCAGTTTCCTGTCCTTAGCTCACAGGCGTGGCACCCAATATGGTCTTCTGTTGCTGTAGGCCATCTGTTTCAAAGTTCGACATGTATACATTTAACAGCAGTATTGTCATTGTACACCATTTAAATTACTTTAATAATTTCTGCTACTAAACTCCATCACAGCTATGCTAAATTTATTTTGCTGAGAACTGAAAAATGTTGCCGCTCTTGTGTTTCTTTGTTCATATTTCCCATCAGGTTCCAGCTTGCACAGTCTTTTTTTATATCTGGATACTGGCTATGCTGCAATATTATGTGGCTGTGCTCACGCAGCAGCCTTTGGATAGATGCCACAATAATGTAATAGGCAGCAGTGAAAATGTTGAGGTGCCTTTTTATTGTCTGAAAGAAGCTTAGTGTATGTGCTTAGTGAGCCTTTAAGAGCCTCACATGAGCAAAAGTTTTGAATAATACATTATATTACTGCTGCACAGTGAACCAACTGCAAGTACATCTTGGCCTGATTCAATCAGTTTCAGATGAGGATGGACTGCATTAAGTTTTCACAATAGATTTATCCTTTTCTTTGGTATTCAGAAAGCATCCAGCAATTATCTAACGCAGGCTACATGTGACCAATGAGTTTAGCTCATAAAAAGCCTCCACTGACTGTTTTTAAAGCTGCCAATGTATCTTTATGTAGGAAAATATCTGCCAAGACTCATCACCAGGCTGTGGACTACAACATCTTTGAGGGTATGGAGTGTCATGGGGTACCTGTCATTACCATCTCCAGAGGCAAAGTGGTGTATGAGGATGGGCAGCTGAAGGTGTCACCAGGACATGGCCAGTTCATCCACAGAAAACCATTTTCTGAGTTTGTTTACAAAAGAATCAAGCAGCGGGAGCAGGTTAGTAAAGTCTTAGCGTCAGAAGTGTCACTGAAGTTCCACATTTTTTGGATGTGAACTTAATGGGTAGTGCATACACATACATATACAAAAGTGTTGCGATTTTGCAAAAAAATTTGCTCTTGAAAAAATGCACTCAAAAAAATCAAGTTGACATCAAGCGATGATTAGCTGGCCCTGAAACAGAGATTCTGGGTTCATCCAGTTCTCGTGAGAGGGCAGCATCAGGGAGAATTTCAGGGTTTGGTCCAAGAGTTCAGGCTGTATCACGATAGCTTTCATAGGTGAGTCTGAAAAATATCTTTAACACACAAAATATTCACACTATTTTTACACATCTGGTGTGTAAAAGCCTTTAGCCTAACTGTTCCCTCTTTTATTTACTATTTATGGTCAGTTGAGGTAAGCAAACTGGATGCTGGTTGTAGCGTCATATATGCTGTAAGCATATACATTTGGATTAAATTACCCAGAATATTGCAAATAAGTATATCTCAATAAGATGAACTATACAGGAGACTACAGACTACAGACTCAGGTGTGATTTTGACTCAGTCTACTTCTGATATTTGCTAAAACTGATATTTTCCTGTGTCCATTCCAAGTGCAGATCATGAATTGCACAGAGGACATACATTGGCAGGACCGCTTAGCTGTAAAACACTTTTCATAGTTAATTCAGAATTATGAACTTGAAGCAACCAGACTGGGAGTAGGTACCACGCACAGGATGACCTAATGTTTCTGTCTGCTTTGTATTTGACCTGCAGGTGAGGAAACCTACAGCTGTGACCAGAAAGCCATATGAAGGCAAAGTCATTTCTGTCTGAACACATACCTGGGAACTTAAAGGGCACCTTAAATCTCCAACAATGCAACCCAGAAGCTACCCATTGCACAAACAACAAGTGTTTTCTCAAAGACAACCTTCATTGGAGTAGCTTTTTGCATTTCAAGCATATGAGGGTTATAACATGTTGAATTTCTGCCTGAGTCAATGCTCCGCTGGAAGAGGAAACTGAGTCACATACAGCTGTATCTGCAGCCAGCTCTGTTCAGTACACAGATCACAAAAACCAACTCTGCTGCTGCAAACTATACATTTATTACTAACACCATTATGTAATAACGCAACTCACCATAAGAAATGCAAATCGGGTTTATGCATGAGTTCCTGGTTAGTAAATGAAAAGTCTCTAAATAGAAAAAAACAAACAATTTCACTGTATATTGTGTTCTGTGCTCTAAAACAATAGTAAATCAGCATTTATAGCTGTGTGTAATTATGCCTGAGTTTTCTTCTTCACAGCATGTTTTTGCATTTTTTACCCCCATCTTCTAAAATGCCAGTTGCCACTGGTAACAGAACTGTCTCTCACCCAAAAGCATCCTTTCCCTTTGATGAAATATTCATTAAAATACACTGACATGCATGTGGTAATAAGATTTACTCCGCTGACCCAGACGGACTCTGTGTTTGCATATTCAGCAGGCTCACACATCATTATACACTCCATCTATGCCCATGTATGGACTGCATTCATTCCTTCTCGTGGTAAAAAAGGTCTGCGGCTGTCATCGAGCATCATGTGGCAGCTTCCCATTGGGGCGGGCATGCTGGCATGTTATTATGCCACAGGGCCAGTTGAGACATAGTGTGAGCTTATCAGGTTGCCACACGGGTCAGTGGTAGTGTGTGAGTCACAGAATGCCTACTCATCCTCAAGCAAGAATGCTTCTTTCCTCTTTTCTTAAACGGTGCAAAGGATGGTTGGGGGATGGTGGGGTATTGTACAGTGAATGGTGAGCCTATTTAAAATGGTGACCTGGCTATAACTTGAGTTTTCAAGCTTTAAACACAGAGGAAGTGATTCATACTAAATATTTACACTTTAACTAGTGTAACCCAAAGTATTTTTTAAGTGATCACAGTATTTCTAAGAATCAGGTTTTGCCAAACATGGTGATATCAATTAGTCTTGCTAACTGTAACAGCAATGAAAATGTTTAACCTGCAGTTGAAGAGGTATACTTAACTAACCAAAGTATGGGAGTAACTCAAAGTATCTATTATTCTAGTATTCTGAACTTCAAGCTGAGCATCAGAATAGTGAAGAAAGACCTTTCAAATGACTTACTCAAATAACCACTCGTTACAACCAAATGGCTATTGGTTGGATAACAGTGTAACACCATTCTTATGGCTGGTTCCAGCCTGATATGTGCCATGTCACAAGGCTGTAACAATCTCAACCTGGTGTCTTGAAAATGACAGTGAGTTCACTGTACATAAATGACCTGCATAGTCACCAAATCCCAGGCCAAAAGAGCACCTTTGGAATGTGGTGGAACCGAAGCTTTGCATCACTGATGTGCAGCTGACAAATCTTACGCAACGGCAAGATCCTGTCATGTTAATATGGAGCAAAATCTCTGTGGAATGTTTCCAGCACTTTGTTGAGTCTGTGCCGTGAGGAATGAAGGCATTTCTAAAGGTAAAAGGGCATCTTTGCAACGTATACCTAATGTAGTGGCCGCTAAGCATATGTTCTCACTTTGCCAGGAATTATATATTAAGTAAATATATTAATCATGACTTTCCTCAATTCTACAAGGCTGAGCCAGTGGTGACGCCTCTCCAACTGCAGCTGAGTGATATGATTTGAGCATACTACTATGTAGCGTGTGTGTACCACTAAGTATTTAAGTACGCAGAATGATAGTAAATATACTGAGCATGTAGTGTATAGTATAGGATTTCTACTACTTAAAACATCTGTCATAAGCTGTTAAATAAAGGAAGTTTTTTTTGCAAATATTAATGCATAATGAACAAACACAGCCTAAGGGATTTCTCAAAACTGTGTATATACCAATAAGACAGTAATAAACTAATAGTATTTACCTGGGCTACACTACCCTGAGGAATACACATTAATAGCAGTTTTGACCTTTCCCTATTCACACATCACTGCATTTCTCACCTGTCACAGTCTGCATTATGAAGTCAGTAGGCTGTGACCTGTCCCTATGCTGAGTGAAGAAACAGCACCTGCATGATGCTAATGAACGGTGACAGTGCATAAGTAGGAAGAGCACAGTGCTGCTCTCTGCACATGCAAATGACATCTGTCTTAGATTATGTAAGCAAATATCGCTGTTCTACATTCTGCACAGAGGTAAAATGCAGAAGCGAGATTATAACTGCGGTTTCTTTATTTGATATTTTATGTAACAAACATAATTAGGTGTTTATTCATAGCAGGAATGACTGCAACCATCACAACTGATAGTGGCAAAATGATCATAGTTTGGGGTTGATTCATTATAAAATTCTTCCTCTGTCATGTTATATAATGAACATGATGTAATAGGTAAGTAATGTATTTCCTATGGCTGAGAGCTCATTGCAGCTCTGTTGAATCAAGGTAATACCTCTTAGCTTATGGTCTTTAATTGCGCCACAGTTACCAGTAGACTGAGCTGTCACGTGATGCCATAAATAGTAGTATACTGCTCTAGTTTTCTGAATAATAATGACACAGTAGGTGGTGGATTACAGGTGAGAACTGGGGCGCAAAGAGTACATATTTATTCTGCTAAATGTTAAATATAATATAAAACAATTGAAGAGAAATGTATTATGATGTATTTTGAAATAACATACACTGAAAGTTTTCTATATGAGATCGTTGCAAAATTTGCAGCCTCACCTAATGTCCACCCTACTGGCACTGATTTTATATTAGGATTTAAAAATCTAGGTGGTTTTGGTATGGCGAGTAGCCTTCAGTAATATTAATAAATCACACAGCAAAAGTACATTCATGTAGTTGTAAAAAGCATGACAATATAGTAAGTAATCAAAGTATTCAGAGTAACTTAACGGAATACGTTACAAACTACATTTTGGGGCATGTAGTCTGTAATCTGTAGTGGAAGACATTTCAAAAGTACCCTTACCAACACTGGGGATGGTTAAAACATCGCTCTTAGATGCACCCTGGCTAGATGTAGAACAGGCACTATGCAATAATATAGAGATTTCGGACCTACCATTTATCAGCTCAAACACCAAACTACATGTATGTTTTAAAAGAGTCGACATCAGCTCTTCTCTGACAGCACGATGGGAGTTTCTTAAAATGACTGAGTCTTCATTAATCCCATGCGAATGTACACCTATCTGGAACAAAACTGACATACTACAGAAAAATAATATGATTAACCTCCCAGATTGGAGTCGTAAAGGAATTAAATATTTGGAATATATATTAGAAGGAGGACTTTATTCCATTTGACAGACTAGTTGTACAGTATGGGATTAACAAGAAAAGATTTTTAGAATATCAACAAATTAAATTTATAATAAAAAAAAGTTTAAGCCTAATCAAGTTGAATTACAAACACAATCATGTGTGGTACAATTTCTTAATCTTAAAACCCCAAATTACTGTCTAAAATATACTGGACACTCTCCAAAATAGATGAATCAATATCCTTTTGCAAAATGGGAAGCGGATTTATCAGTCATCTTAGACCAAAATACAATACAAAATACTACACAGAGTGCACTATACAGGTCAATGGATATTCAAGATGGGCTTTATGTCTTCTAACAACTGCTCACACTGTCAAGGCAATAAACCTGACAGTTACGCTGTTTGGTTCTTTCCACCAGTGCAGAGGGTTAGGTGCTGGATATGTGAAGACTTATCAAAGTATCTGAAATGTAACATTCCAGCCAGTAGCGGTTTTTGATATGGGCAACACGGGCGGTTGCCCAGGGCAGCATCGTGGTGGGGGGCGGCCAGAGGGAGTGTTCGCCCAGGGCGCCAAACAGGCTAGGACCGCCACTGATTCCAGCCTTCGCTCTAGTCCACTTGTTGGGCATCTTGGATGACCTCACTACATAGATGAATACAGCCCACATGGTTCTCACCAACGTATGCATTGCCAAGATAACTGTCTTCATGAACTGGAAAAATAAAAATAATCCTAATTCTAACCATTATAGAGACCGTCTGAAAGATCATTTTAGTCTTCCCGCCTTCATTATTGCGCTTGATGTGGGGGTAGGTACAGGCTTGGGGTGTCTGGGGATTCTTGGGGGACTCAACCTGGGGGCTGTGGTACTGAACTGAATGGGGATCTGTGGCTCTTGGGTGGTGTTTTCCTGGTGGTTGCCTGCAGCAGGGCTGGAGGAGGGTCTGTGCTGGCGGACGAAGGTTACCGACCTGGTAGTCTAGCTGAACTCTGGGTGGGTCCAGAGTGGACTTGGGGTTCTGGGCGTGCTCTGCCTCCGGGCTGGGGCTCTGGCTGGGCCTTTGGGGCTTGGGTCCTGGTTGGTGTGTCACCGAGGTTGTGGGTGGGTGCATGCACGGAGGCCCAACCCTGGTGCGGGGGGCCTCTGGTGCATCGATGGAACTGGGGGCCTCTTCAGCTGGTGGGGAGGTTGTTCTCGTTCTGCTTGTTTTCTTCTTTTAACAGATGTGTAGTGTCTTTTCTCACTGTCCCTCTTCCCCTCTCTTAATCTTTCCCTCTCCTTTTCTTGAACTTCTCCTGTCTGCGTCTTTCCCTTTCTTATCCCCCGGACATGTCTGTTCTGACTGTAATAACTTAAAACTTTAAATAAATAAATAAATAAATAAAGATCAGTCAAGTGGACCAGTATGGTAAAGCCGTAAGGATCCACTTGGGAAAACAAATCTGCTGGGCATTTTTCTTGGCCTTCAGACAATAATTCAGACTAAAGTATAAGGCTGATATTTCTCTCCGCGAGATCCATGGACCATCCATGTTGATCTGTCAGTCTGCACCAGGACTAGCACCGCCATCACTAGAGTGTCTGTGTGGAGAAGATTTTCCTCACAGGATACTTTGTGGATCCTCTTTAGAATGAAACAGTAGCGGAAACCAGAAATATGGCTGATGAAGAAGAACAGAAAAACTACATAATTAGAGATTTGGCTTTTTTTTCCTTTTTTTTGCCTTGCAATAGTTATTCTCAAGCAATATGTTAACATGCACCTTGGTAATAAGTGACCTGAGGCTGCAGTTGTTTTTCTCCTTTCTCATTTTGAATCTCTTCCTCAGGATTTTGCCGTGGAGGTACTCCACTCTCTCCTCAGCAGCAGAGGGGAAGAACTGTTCACAGACCATCAACCTTAGCTGGGAGACTTTGGTTGACATCAGAGCCATAACAAGCAGAGTGAGCAGGATGGCAGTCAGTGGAATTACAGAACTATATAGCAACAACTTGGGTTTGGGGAGGCACTGCTTCTCAAACAGAGTCACAGAGTAGGAAAAGTCTTTTTCATGATTTTCTTGTCCAAGAGACATTCCAATTAAAGTTGCAATTCCCTGCAAGGATAAACAAGTGAGTCTTTTGTGGTTGAGATGAGGAAAATATTTAAAAAATAAATAAATATTTACTACGGTGTACTTACTTTGATGCTCATTAACAAAGGGATGTGGAATGGCTCCAGCTCTGATAACCTTGCTGTAACAATGTCAACAAAACAGTACAGCAAGGCGTCCACAGTTATGAATATGACCCAAGCTATGAAATGGGAGACAACTGGAATTCCAAATTTCACCATAGCTTTCCCTTCTCTTGTTGTGGGACGGGCGGAGGGAATGAAGGTGTACAGCTGCTCCTCCTCTGCCGTGAGGGGAAGGACGTGGGATTTTCCTTCCGCCTTCTGCTTCTCGTCAAAATGAACAAACTTGCTGCTGATGAACCTGTTTTTGTATTTCATGTCTCTGCAGTATTTTTTTATGTGCAATGCTATAAACATCATGAGCACGAGGAAGCTGATGGCAGGAAACATCCTGTCGGTCACTGAGCTCACTGTATTCATCAGGGCCTGTGCATATTTAACAGTCTCGTTGAGCTTCTGCTCTGCTCCTGCGAGCCTCTGCCTGAATTCTTCTGATTCCAATCTTGGAGAGACGTTGAGCTGGGAGTCAAATCTCACTACTCCCAGGTTTGTAACCCCTTTGAGCATGTCTCCGATCCACTTCAACATCTGAACATAGTTAGTAAATGGAGCAATGATGGAGGCTTTTTTTGCCTTCAGGTTGCAAATCATACTCCTGACCAGCAGCGAGAGGTTCTCCAGAGTGTTACGGATGTTCTTAAGAACCACTAAGCTGGTTCCAGCAGTTAACAGCAAGTTCCTACTCTTTTTCATGAAAATGGATATAACAAAAAGAGTCCCTAAACACCTTACTCTCTTTGATAGGAAGAGGGCAACAGTCAGCAGTGTCCCAAAGCAGGCGGCAATCCCCCCAGCCACTGCTAGCTCATAGTCCTGAGCGAAAAGGAGGTACAGGAGGAGCAGGGAGCTGAGCAGGAGGCTGGAAATGCTACAGATGAGGAGGAGAAGGATTGTTCTTCTGAATCCATCCCTTTTACCAGTGGTGAACACATCCACAGCTTGAAAACCCACATCTTTAAGGCTTTGTTTTACTGCAATCCATGAGAAAAGCATCCTGGATATTAAAGTAGACGTTGAAAAGCAAAAGCAAAATTGGAATGAAATGGCAGGTTATAAGAAAATCATTAACAAATACAATATATTCAGTAACTACTGTGCCCGAAAAGACACTTGTGCTGAACAGAAAGGCGAAGTAGTAGCCTGATGTATAAAGCTCAGCAGCTCTTCTGATTCATGTAGAGCGCAGTCGCCTTAAATACGACAGAAACAGGAAGACGCTTGCCTTTGTCATTAGTCATTTTGTAGTCATCCCTATTTTTCAACCACAAGCAGAAGTAAACAGAGGCTGAATTATGACTGTGGGGTGTGTGCAACTGAAATATCCTTTTCACATAAAAATCTAATGCTTTACTAAGAATTTCAAGGTGGTATTGCACGAATGTGTGAGTGGACTGAATACTAATAATTTTGTGTATTTAGGGTAACATATTCATATTGCAGAAACAATGATAAAATACCCTTTTACAGGAGTAGGTGATTTCAGAGAATCCTAATATTCAATAGAATTAGAAGGTCCGTGTGACTGTATTCATTTGACCCTATATGGTCATCATGTTTGTCACATGTCCAAAATGCCAGGCAACTTAACGTTAAGTGGTTAGTGGTCATGTGATCTGCAAAACCTCAATGTTGTAATGCTTAACATCAGAATTTCAGCACTGTCTTGGTCAGCACATTAAGTTCTGTGTACTTTATTCACACACTGAGGCTAGCATTGAATGTTTGCTTCAGAGAGAGGTGATAAAAAGAAAACATTTTCACTGATTTGTGAGCGTGACCTGAATACTTAGCGAGTGTATTTAGCTAATTACCTTTAGAACAGGCTTCGATTTTTCAGACAAAGAAAATAATACTTCAGAAAGTCTATCTTGTGGTATTTTCCTTCATAGTAGACACAATAGATGCCTTTTTTTAGGTTTAATTGGGAAAAAAAACTTGCACAACCCTGTCAAGGAGAGACCTGTTGAATTGAAACATTAAGCGAAGTAAGTTGTCGACAGAGCAGCCGGTGTGTTTGTGGTGTGGACCCGAAAAGCAGACAAGGGAGAGACTGAAATGAAGTTTAATCAAAAAGCGAGCCGTTGATTTGGCTGAAAAAGCATGAACACAAAAACAAAGCAAGGCGAACAGGTGCGAGAAGTAAAACTAAAACCTATGAAAACTATGACAAGAGAAACATGAACATAAATCTGAGCAGGTGCAAGAAAACCAGAAACATGGACCTGAACAGGATTATGAGAAAGCTGACGTGACGTGGAGGGAGGAAAACAGATGAATCGACAATGAATTAGTGAGAAAGAGGACTTACATACACAGGAGGGTAATGGAGAAAACAGCTGACACAAATGAACCTGAACGCCACAGGGGAAGTACAACTAAACACACTTAACATGGAACACCAGACTCTTCGCAATAAAACAGGAAAGAGAAAAGGGACGTAGACAAGACAACACCAGCTTGACAAATAGAACATGCAACACGAAGACATGAAATACATGGGGAGACAGGGGGCACACAAAAGACACAAGCAAGGAGACACAGAAGAAACATAACTAGATCAAAACGCAAGTAAACCTTAACTAAAATAATAACACAAGAACTTTACATGATTTCAATATAACAATCAAAAGTACTAAACAAACTCACAGACCCTGCCCCCTGACACAGAAACACTGGTTTTATTTACATCTAAACGGATTCCCTGTATCTGCACACTGACTGGGACGCATTCATTGCAACATGAGACTCTGTCACAGTCACATAAAATCAAATGTATGTACTTGCCACAGCAAATGGTCTAGTTATTACATGAAATAAGCATCCATAATCACATATTTGAGAGGAAAAAAGCCTGTTAACTCAATATGAGTAAATAATCACTGTTTACATGTATAGTGCACTTTAAACGTATTCATATGAATTTATTTGTGTTTTGATGGGAAAGCAAAAATTCTCTCTAAAACATCCCATAAACTCCAAAAACAAACAAATTCAAATAAAAACATCTTCACTGTGCAGAATGTTTGTCTGTTAAATGAAAGAGCTGCAGTCTGCCTGCTGAGCGTTACTAGGTGTATGACGTCACAACGGAACAGAAATACCCATATAGAGCAGAGGCTTCAGTCATTTCACTGCCCTTCCTTCGTGAGTGCACAACAAAAATCCGAGCTCGTTGTTTAAGTGTCTAAATATCGCATTTTGAAAATTTTTTGGGGAAGAAACATTGTGAATACACTGACAAGCTTCAGGAAAACTGTTGCTGTATTTATTGGATCCAGCCAAGTGGTGTAGCATCTTTTTACAAGAATGCAGCGCCAAAACCTGTCGCCAGTGTCTGAGAAAGATCAGCTGGGTTTAAACCCTGTCAAGCTCCCACTAAAGAGAAAGCGAATCCAGCATGATGCTGCACAAAATTGCAGCAGAAGTGCTGACAGCTCCTCCCCAGCAAGGGGAAAATGCAGAATCTGTGGAGAGAAATTTGTACTGAAAAGAAATTTCAGTCAGATTTCAACCAACTGCAGAAGCATCACTGAGGCCTGCTTTTCAGAAAGAAAAGGGATGAAGAAAGACACAGACAAGAATGAATCAGCTGTGACACCACCAAGCATCCAAAAAAGTGCCGCTATCACGATGATCCGACTCAAAGGCAAGAAATTGAATGATACGGCCTCGAGTTTCCAGAATGATGCCAGATCCTCTGAAAGCAAAGGGATGGAGAAAAAGAGGCCAGAAGACCAGAAAGTTAGAAACATTTGGATCGTTGGCTCAAGCTACGTCAAAAGAGGAGAGTTCGGAGCAAGACAGAAGTTTGGAGAGAATTTGGGACTTAATGCCAAAGTCCAATGGTTTGGCAAAGGAGGGATGGGCTGGAGCGGCGTCCTTCCACGTTTTTATGAAGAGTTATCTACACGGAGCCCGCCTGACATATTGATTATCCACGCTGGTGGCAATGATTTAGGACTCATGTCTGCCCAGCAACTTTCTGGTATAATGAAGATGGAATTGATGCAACTGCACAAAGAGTTCCCCTCAATGACGATTGCTTATTCCTGCATCAATCAGCGCCAAGTGTGGAGGTATGGAAGTCCATGGAAGATAAATAAGGACAGGGAGATTGTCAACCATACCATGAGAAAGGCTGCCCACTGCTTTGGAGGGGTGATTATTGAACATCCCTGTTTGAAATTTTTCGACAACACAATCTTTGTACCAGACGGAGTCCATTTCACAAAGAAAGGAAATGAACTGTTTGTGACCAGCATCCGCTCCACCACCAAGAACATTCTGCAGTCAACGCAGAGAAAACAGATTTGAGGCGTCAACCTCTATAATCTGACTACACATATGAACGAGAATACTGAATAAATGCAAAGTCAAAAGAGCAGTGTGTAAAGACTCCTGTGCTTACAGATTCTGAATAGAGATTAGGAAATGTTTGTGACAAAGACACATACACAGACAGTCTCTCTCTCTCACATTTACACTCACACTACAAGAAGATTGTGGATTCACGTGTCTGTGTATTTTCTAATTTTTTATTCCATGTGCTGTATGTTTATTTTTTATTTTTTTAATGCAATAACTGAAATAACACAGATAGAAATGAATAAATGAACAGATAAAAGATTCACATGAATAAGAGGAGGCTACAGAGATTTTTTTATAACTGTTTTTGGAAAAGCAAAGTGTGTTTGGCTATTCTGACTGCAAAAGCTGCCAGAGAGGACAGGATTTAAAGCAAAACTAAAAAAAAAAAAAAAACACCTTTAAATCTAGGGTGTCAAACATAGGGCCCAGGGGCCAAAATCGGCCTGGCAAAAACTCCAATCAGTCCCACTTGATGGCTGGATGGCTAATGTTTTTCTACTCTACTTAAGCACTCAAATCACTTTATACAATACATTCACCATTTAACAAACATATTTGGGCAAACTCCTCTTCTACATCTAAGTGCCCTCTGTCTAACATTCACACACACATTGATGAACACACTGGGAGCAATTTGGGTTTAGTATCTTGCCCGAGGACCTTCAGACTGGAGCAGCCAGGGATTGAACCCCCAGCCTTCCAATCAGTCACTGATTTGTATGAATTACTCCGGGTTGTTGTAGAGGAGGTGAGCCACAACCACCGTCAGGCAACAAATCACAAAGAACTGTGTTTTTGTGTTTCTTTGTCTGTGCTCATGCATGGTTTATGTGCAATAGCATGCATGTGTGATTGCATGGGTTTCTATGTGTCTAAATGTTTCTCATTACACTGTGTGGAACTTTAGAAATGAAAGGTGGATATCACATTTGTCATTTGTACCTTACATGTCTTCTCCAAGCTCTTCATTCAGGTGTTTTGGAATGGGGAAACACCTACAAACCTAAAACAAGCCATCCTAAGGACCGAAATTTAGAACCATTCCTTTACCATTATTGCATGAAGAAAAGTGACCTAACTGGCAACATTGTGCAGTTAGGTCAATAAATGAAATCAGAATCTGTCTATAAACAACTAAAAAGAGCAACTTATTCACATTGATGTAAAAGATGATGTAGTGTGTGTGAGTGTGCGTTAATTTGATCATCACTGAACTCTTGACATCAGTGTAATATCATTTTTTTTATTTTTAATTTGAAAAATAACTTACATAAATCTCTGTACTCAACCATACTTAACCAAGACATAGCCTTGGCATTAACACATTGCACCAAAAAGAGAAAATGAAAAGGCATTCAAAAGGATAAATAACATGTCTTTGTCATCATGAGGCATTTTTCCTCTTCCAAAAGAATCTATCAGTCTACTTGTGGTAGCTTGTTTACTCAAATTCTGACATCTAAAGGTATGTACAATGAAAATGAAAATATATACTGTAGCTTGTTAAAGCGACAAGGTTTTTCTCTGACATTAAAATGCATTATCTTCACGTGGAAAAGGAACAATGCCTCAATTCAGTTTCATTCAGACATACTGCAACTATAAGATTCATGTACTTCCCAGACACGAGAAGTATTGTTAATTACTAAAAATAGAAAATAAAAAATAAACTGGTCTTGGCTTTTAAATAAAACTAACAAAAATATAGTAAAGTAATTTCATTTTCATTAAAACAAGAAAAAAAAAATTCTGTGGCAATATCCCTTATTATTTCAACTTGTGATTAGCTCATCTTCACAAACAGTGATGTAAAATTGAACCATGGCAACACGCATGTCGCGCATGTTTGCCGTCTCTTGATTCGGTATAGACCTCTTTGCTGTACCAGTACAGATTATTTTTGCATGTTCGTCAACAATACTGAAATAAAATACACTTGCAATCACAACTGTTTCGCCAGCATCCATTAAATATAAAATATTTTCCTTGTCATATTTTTTCTTCTTCTTTTTTTTCCTCAAAAACCTGAAAGAAAATGTGACTTTCGGGTGGGGTGGAATGTTCTGTTAAAACTTCAATAAATGGCCCAGGAAGACCAAGAACTAATTTGCCATAGAGCTCAATTTAAGGTGAGGGAGAAAAGTAATGAAGTTGACATGCACTGTACAAGAAATTGCAAAAATTCCAAATATCATCTTTATCAAAACATGCTGAGTTACTGTAAGGTGTGCCCAAGCCATGTTGCAAAAGACCCTTTTCAACATGCTTGTTAAACAAATCCAAATCCAAAAGAAGGAAGAAAACAAACATAGTGAAACGATACAGTACTGTAAAGTAACCAACAGTCCTAAAATCTGGACGATGTCAGGGGACTGAACAATGGTAGCAATGAATAGTACGATGAGAAGTACCCTGGGAAAGGAAGAAAAAGAGAAACATGTACAATTTGCACATTATGTTTATCTTTATAAGGCATTAGCCTTTTACAATGAAATAGATCATTTACATTTATTTTCATTATCACTTTTTGTCACATAAACATTTTCTGTTAAATAATTCTTAAGTTCCCCTTTTCTGCATGTCTGCAAAATGCAGATTCATGAATGGTGTAAAGAATGATAAACAATGTCCTTTTTTTTTTCAGTCACGATGTTGCATTCACTCCCCTTGAAAACCATGCACTAGTGAAAATTTTCTTTAAAAATAATATAAATTGTTGAAAATGGCTGATTCTGTTTATTTTCATCTTTTTTTTTTGCAAGTTACAGCCTCAAGAAAATAATTTTCTTCTTTCTTTTTTTATTCAGCTAAATTTGTGTCCATGCAAAGAAACTAAAAAAAGGGAAAAGAAAAATCTCATTTAATTTTCATACAATATATCAACAGAGAAAGAAATATGGTAAGATTGTACATCTTTTCATGGAGTTTGGATTGTTACTGTATTTATTTATTTTTTGGGGGAAGGGGGTGTTGAGGGCAGCCACTTTAAAGTGGCATTTGATTAATCTTTTACGGTGCTTTACCAGTATGGGTTGAACGGGTAGATATATGTAGAGTATGCAGGGTTTTTTCTTTTTGGGGTCTGTGGGAGTGTGGTTACAAGCTGGGACACACCTCACCCAAAGTGATGGTCTCGAAAATTCCATCTACACGGCTAGGTCTGTTGGCGTGGCGTGACCAAGCATCTGGTTAGAAACACTGTCACCCCCTTCAGAGACAAGTACACTGACATTTAAAGAAAAAAGTAAATAAAAGAAATGAAAACGACACAGGAAAAAAAATAAAATCAAGCAACACACAGATTTTTCATTCGAAAAGGGCTTCTGTAGAACTCATTCAGAGGTTCCCAGTGTTGACCCCCATGGCTTCGAATTGGATGAAAACCTGGAATTGACGGATTCCTCGTGCTAAGGAGTTCATTCCGGCTTCCTCCAAACAACAACAACAACACCTGGCAATCCCTGCTACCAGGCGCTCGCGATACGCTTCGCCACATGCACAGTGTGCGTGACGTTTTTGCTCAAAACACAGGATCACGTTTGCACCCCTAGAAACAGGCTCAGAAGACACAACATCAAGCATGCAGTGTAACCGGGGGGGGCGTGACCTGTAATCGCAACACTGGCTGCTACAACAACGCTATCAGTCCACACGCTGCTATGATCGAGAGAAACTGTCCAGTGAGGATTGGGAAGCTCTTCTTGTCAGTGGGGCCAGAGTAGGGTCCACCAGTGAGGAAGGAGGAAAGAGCTTGTACCAGCCAATCACCATGTTGGACAGGTCCAGCTCATCTAACAGTATCTGAACTGCTCCCATGAATGATTTATGGTCCATACGTCCATAGTCACCCCATACGATGACCTGCAAACAAGAACGAAAAAAACTTTAAAGGATGGAGCAAGTTTAGAAAGATAAATGAAGTCAACAGTCTTGGTAAAAATTCAATTCAGTTTTATTTATTTAGTGCCAAATCACAACAACAATTGCCTCAAGGTGCTTTATATTGTAAGGTAAAGACCATACAATAATACAGAGAAAACCCCAACAATCAGATGAACCCCAATACAACTTATATAGCTTTTTATATGAAAAAGCCAATCTGATGTGCAGAACCGTATCAGCTGTGTGACCTTGCATTGAGGCCAGCAGACTGCAAGGAGAAATGCTAATTGTGACACTTTGTTGCAGTCTAAAGGAATAACATTCTTACCTGTAAAACCTTCCCTCCTGGACTCTCCTCAAACGGCAGTTGCTGCTGATAAAGAGGATCCAAGGTTTTTCTTGCTACTTTAGTTTTCTTTTTGGCTATGCAGACTCCGTTTTCCAAAAGGTAGACCTTTACATACGGTGCTGGAAATCAAGAAAGCGTAAAGGAGAGATGAGCTTTTGAAAGGTTTCCTTTTCTCTTTCCGCAACCAAGTCATGCTTACCTTTATTCACTCTGTGAATACCTGACATAGACTAGCACATTTAGTAGCTTTGATTACCTGGCAGTGCCTTGGAACCTGGTTTTCCCACAAGGCCACGGGCTCTGATGACCTCCACCTCCAGTGCACCTTTCTTCTCCACCATGCCAATCTGGATGTCTCCTAAACAACCAACAAAACTGAAGATTTTAACTTGTCTGAAGTGAAGCTTTCATCATTTCAAGCTACAAATCTCTGTAAAAAAAAAAAAAAGGAAAAAAAAGGATAACTGTCCTCACCCATAGGGGGAGTAGCCAATGTCTGTCGCCCAACCAGCTGAGCAGGGCCAAGACCATCCAGGAAGTCACTGAACTGGGCATCTGAGGACAGCCTCACACCAGGGAAGATGAGACTGAAACATTAACAAAGAAAAAAAAATAAAAACACCAGGTGTTTATAGTTAGACTAGAACCTGATATAAGTTACCAAATGAAATTCTGAATTTTTCGTGTATATAAAAGCTGCTGAATTAGTTTTCTGATCGTCCGCAGAGCACAAGTGCATGTCTCCTTACTTTCCCTCGGAGCTGTAGCTGTTCATGCTTCCGTCTGTGGACTCCCTGCTGGCCTGCCGAGTCATCCTGCTTCTCATCTCCACCGCCAGGCCTGTCTCTGTGCTCCTCTGGATAGTGCTGCGCAACTTTTTACCTCCCGCTTCTGAACACAGAGTTACACGCACGACACAAATGACAGAGAAGGAGAGAGAAGAATTGTCAGTCCACAACACTGAACTGGGGGGATGCGAGTCGCACGGCGAGAACCATTTGCGCGGATTATCACTGGTGTACGAACGCTTTAATCGGCTCGTACATAAATCTTTCCTCAGGAGAAAACGAATTTCCTTCGGGATTAATAAAGTATTCTGATTCTGATTCTGAAAACAAAGCGCACCTCAGTGAATTCAAATTCTATACCAGAGCACTGCCGTCTCTTTAAAAAGATCGATATTAGGAACACTATGTGCAGCCTTCCTCCAGTCTGCGCCACCAACTGCCTATGGGGGACTTCTGGGAGCAAATTCACCTACAAACATCCACTGTCTATGCATCCCCACCCCTCCAACCCAAACCCACCATCCTGACTGATCCAAGAAGAAAGCTGATTCTCTCCATTAAGCCTCCCGCTGCGCATCGCCACCTGACCGCGTGCGTGTGGCACAATGTGGACACGCCTGCGGCTTACAAACACACAACTCCTCAAAAGTATAGTATGTCTGCTCTACCATATATACACACACACACACGCACACTTTTCATATCCCATTTGAAAAAAGGTTGGCAAAAAGTTGTCTTTTACTTTCAGTAAGCCTAATGTGCTGAGAAGCTCCTCAAGAGATTCAAATGAAGTGAAACATTATAGGTTAGTTCTAAAAACCTCCGTATGAGCTTTCTACATACACATGCAGCTGTGTTAAACTGAAAACATGTCCCTTTCTAAACATTTAATTGTGCACTGCTACGGGGTGATCCAACCATCACTAAATGTTTTCATGCCTTTTGCAGGTATGGGATTAATTTTTTTCTTCTTCTTCTGTGTAATCAAATTTAGCACTATTTGGTCAGAAAATCCCTGCAAAGCCTGATGAAGGTAATAACACAGAGGTACTATACACAAAGCTTCAGCTCATTACTACAGGGTGCAAAAACCGGCCGTTCACAGACCTTATGTAATTTCTCTCTAATATTTTGCAAGTTTGTGCAGATGAGTAATTTCTAGGCTTCAGCAGTCCTAATCCAGTTATAGGCCTTGCGGTCTTTACTCTCCTTCCTCTCTCCTTTGTTTGCCTTAGTAGAGGAGGAACTGAAGATAAAAAAAAATGGATCATTTTGTGCCTCACACAGACATAAAACAGGCATGATGCTCTTCAGCCTTGAAATCTCAGTTATTCAGCTGGCCTCCGCCTCCTCTTCCTGCTCTTCACATTTTTTACAATAAGAGAAGCAGCCACAAAGGTCGTCTCTGACGTCTGCAGCAGACCTCCGCTGTCATTCAGTGGCCAGCCAGACGTTATCAACGAACTTGAAAAACACATGATTTATTAATGGTAATTCTCTTCTGCTTTTGACACAAGTTACAAGGCACAGTCTTGGATTTATGCAGCTTTTGCACTATATCAAGCACTATGTGATCTTATTTGAGTGCTTTAAATACTGTTCCAATGCATTTCAAATAAACGCTGTATGTATCCGCTCTATAGACAAAAATATACAGAGGTGCATTAAAAGCAGTGGCAGATAAGATAAAGATTAGACTGTTATAAGTGTATGTCGGAGAGTAAGTTACTTTTATAAACTATCCAGCAACCGCGAAGCAGGAGAGGCGTCAAAACGAGACAAACTGGCTCATCTCCATAAGTTTGCTGCCCTCCAATTGCGACCCTGCCAATCAGGAAAAGACAGCGAGTCTAGGGAAGCTGCCAATGGTGGAAGTGTGAGTTTAAGTGAGTGTGAAATTGTAGCTAAAAAAAAAAAAGGAGGAGTGGTGAGTAGTGTGGCAGAAAATATGTTGCCAGATAAAGCTACAGAAGAATAGATCACGCGCACTGCAAATCTTCTTTTGTAAATACAACTGCAAATAGAACAAGAAGTGATTGTGAGGCTGAGCTATAAATACACACAGTAGGCGTTACGCTACCTTTTAGGAAATTTGAAGTGACAGTCAGAACAACGTTGTGGTTCTAAGCAAAAAGAAAAAGAAGCACTACTTCCAACTAAATACTAAAGAGGGATTCATTCCAAATACAGAGTCCTTTGTTTTCATCCACAGAATCAGAGTCACAGTCATGCGGGGCAAATTAGGTTTTTAGACCAGCGTGAGTGCCATTTGTAAGCAAACAGACCGGTTCCATTTTGACAACACCACCATTGGTGGCAGCAGCAACAACAGATGCAGAAAGAAGTGTGACTGGCCCACAACTAACTGATGATAAACTGACCACCCACAGATGAAATTGCACATTAAGCTTTATGTCATCATATAACCAGATCATGCACAGTATGGACAGCTCAAGCCTTATAACACATTACACTTACTGAAATAGACTAATTGAGCTAAACATCCTAATTGAGCTAATAACATTTCTGAACTTTCCAACGTCCCAGTTCTCTCCCATGCTAGTACCTCTGCAGCTTCCCTCTCATCCTAAATCTATCTCCCCTTGCTCACCGCCATCTTTTAGTTTAAGCCGCACTGTTTACCCCCCAGCAGGAAGCTTTGGCTGTGACATTTCCCCGCCTGTCATCTTACCTCCGTCCTCCTCATCAAAGGAGTTCATGCAGGGGAAATAGACAGCCAACGCTTCGAATGATGCTGACAGGCTCATCTTGCTCTGGGAACACTGGATACGCATCCCAGGAGCCGGAGGAGAGGTATCGTTCCCCTGCCTGCCCATGGTGACTGGTGGCTGTCCTCCTCAATGCGGTGAATTCGATGCTCAAGGCGTCAGCTTTGCCCTTTCTGGCTGATAAAAGCTTTAAAATGTATCTCCAATCTATACTATTCGATGGATTCCTAAGGCTAGCAGTAGAAGATGCTCTGCTGTAACAGGAGAGGGATCTGGCATCTAGTCTATCCCTAGATGCTCTGCTGACTGCATCCTAGGTAGAGCTTTGGAAAAACGCTGCTTCAGTAGTCAAGTCTTGTGCTGTCTGGGTCTGACGTTCCTGCTGCACCTCTTTCTTCAGGGGGGGAGGGGAGAGCGCTGCATTGCGCTCCGCCAATCAGAGGGCCGGGCTGCTCAGACGCACCTCGGCAGGCTCTGCGGGTGAACAAGCTCTACCCAGAGATACTGATCCCCCCCTCCTCCCTAACCCACTCCGTTTCTCAGCAGTATTTTTTTTTCATACCCTTACTTTTGTCATTTGCTTTTTCATTTTTCTCTCTGCGCTTGTTCTTTTGTTCCCTTTGTTCCGTTCATCACTACTATTTTCCTTTTTTCCCATCCTCTACCTCCCACCCCTCCCTCTCCCCCCATTTTGTGCACACAGGCCAGTGAAAATAAGCTGCCATTAGGCCTGCCAACAGTCCTGCTACTTGATGAGAACGCACGAGCCACATGGCGATCACTCAAAGTTCACGTGCCAAACTCTGCTCCTTCACTTTACTCTTTTCCACGGTCGTGATTTCACAGCTGTGTTGCGTTAGGAGGAGTTCTGTTTCTCACAGACAAGAAAGTCAACGAAAGGGAAAAACAACGTTAAAAGCTCGACCTGAAACCCCTCTCGTCTGTCGTCCCTTTGTGGCACAGCCACGTTACAAGAAAGTATGGCTCTCGTCATCCATCACAAACTTTTAAACAGCCACAAAGACTCTTTGTTTGAATTAGAGCCTCACATTTCTAAATATTAACTTTTCTTTTTCTTCATTCCATTTCTGCCATTTGTGGACAGCTGGGGTCAGCTTATTTTAAACAGTTGAGAGCCAAGAGACTCAACAGCGTTGCTCGCTGAAAGGACTTCTTCACCGGTGGTCCTTCAAGTGGCTCATGAATGTACCACCGGCATCGGCTGTGAGTGATACCTCAAAGCAAATGCACGACTTTCAGCCGAACTCCAGCTTCTCTGGTAGCTGTCACCACCGCATTAGGTTCAAGCATAAATCCTGAGAAACTGTGCTGCCCCGACATGCTGCCAGCAGTCCTGCTTTTTTGTTCTCAATATGAATGTGGCAGAATAGGCGCAGGACAAGACAATTATGGCACTTTCTTTGCACCACGGTAAATATAGGAAGCTCCCTGTGGTGTTACTGCAGAGGCAAAAGTTCCTCTCTCTGAGACACTGCAACCTACTTCCACGAAGGAGCCACTTAATGTCCATTTGCGGGTTTCATCTAGGTCACCACTGACAAAACAACTCTTCACGTTTACCGCCACAGGGGGAATCGGAGAAGAGCACACAGTTATAATACAAACACTTGATTTAATATGAACCACAAACTCATTTAAGGATCAGGTAGGCGCTTCTCTGAATTCAAACCGTGAGAATGTTTAAACTTTTATCAGAAAACTTCTGATCTTTGCCCTCATGATGATGATGTAGCTCTGTGTTTCTGATCGTTGATCCAGGCTCAGAGGTTATCTTCTCCGTGTGATGAATTCAACTTTCTTTGGTGGTTATTTTGCTGCTTCTGTAGCACTAAGAGAAGGCTGACATTTTTTTATTAAAGTGATTTTAAAGCTATGAATTGGATGATGCTGAATGATTTTGGTCATCTCCTGCTAAGTTCTAGATCAGGGGGTGTCAAACATAAGGACCAGGGGCCTTAATCAGCCCAGCAGAGACTCTAAGCCAGCCCACTCAATGGCTTTAGAAAATATGGTGGACGAAAGTTTTGGACTTTTTCCTTCTGATATAGACATGCCACACCAAAGTAATTCAATTACTGAATTACTTTCCTGTTTTTTCACAATCTGCTATAGAAAAATCTTATTTTCTACCTATTCCTTACACTTTTAGCCCAAAGAGTCATGCTGACAGATTTCTTTCATTTACTACAACACCATTAAACGTATAACACAAAGGGGAATTTTACTGGTCAGGTTGACTTAAATTCAAACTTGGCTTTATGTGGCTCACTATGTAAAATGAGTTTGATATCCCTGCTTTAGATAAACTCAAAGCCAGCAGGTCAAAAACCTAATTAGTCTAATGACTGAGTTTATGAACAGATATGAGTTCAAGTTGTTAAGTGGAGATATTGCTGGCATGTGACTAGAAATTTGTATGATATGAATTTAATCTTTTTAATTTTTATCTTTTTAAGAAACCTGGAACTATGTTTTCCAAGCAGTTTAATTTAACTGAGGCCTCAGACGCACATGGCAACCTTCAATCACTGGGGAAAATCGTACCAATAGGTTGGCAAGTGGTTGCTTGAGGTTGTTGACTGTCTCTGGCTGAAGTCAGTCAGAAAGAGGATGCTTTACCCCCCCCCCCCCCCCCAGGATTGCTTTTGGTTGCTAGCAGATTGCCAGAGTTGGCTGTAATTTCTCTGGAAGACACAGACTTCAAAGACTCACTAGCTAACAACGGAGCTGCTCGGAAAAAGTGCAACACGAGCTAGAAATGGAGAATATTTGCCCATAAAGTAAAAGTTATGCCTTACCACTGAAACCAACACATTTCAAGAGATGAGACTTTTACTTTGAAGATAAACAATCTCAGTTTCACCACTGCTTAAAAAGTAGTTGGGAAGTAGTTTACAAGTTGGAAACCAGTTTCAAACAGATCAGGGAATACGTGTATTCCCCCCCTAAGTCACCACTCTTTAGGACAGGGTGACTGGAGTTTCACAATCAATTTCACAGTAATGGCCAGCAACCTGTAGCAACCTCTGGCAACTTTTTATTCCTTAGCAACTGGTGATTACTGTGGCGGGGCGTGGTTTGCGATGCTGCTACAGGTGCAATGGACGCACCTGCGCAGCATCTGCAATCACTCCACGCCAGCTTAAAAGTCGGGACTCTGAATTAAGGTTGTTGTTATGTTGAGCTGGCAGCGGGAGAGCTGCAGCTCTGTGTGTCCAACAACCGATGAAATAAACATGATTAAAATGCCACTGGGTCTGCCGTGTATGTTTACAATTACCAACCAGTCTCGATCCTTGTGCAATTGGGGCCTAAACTCCATATCTACCTTAGGTGGTTCAACTCCCTCCAATGTAAAGTAACTGGTCAGTTGTACTAATTTAAAGTAGATTCCTTAACAAAGACTGTAAGGATACCTGTGTGTCTGAATTCAGCTTTGCTTTGTCCATGTAGAGCCACACAGAGATGTTAGCAAACTTTTGGCCAAGGACTTAAATACAAAAAACTGCAGTAAAATGTTTTAGCATTAACAATGAAATATGGTCAGTGTATTTCACTCGTATGACCTGCTTAATTATATTAGCTGGACCAAAAACAGGGGAAGCAATTTGTAAAGCGGCGTATGCACCAAAACCCTGCTAGAGGAATATTTCTAAGGAAAGCACATTAGGACTGCTAATAGCTGAATGCTAATCACGGTTTCCTCTACAGTAGCAATTCGTCACTCTATTCAGTGATTTTTACTAACAGTAGCAAACAGAAGTAGACAGAACCTATAACGGGCCTGCTGTTTTATTGGCAGTAAAACATAATTGTGTCTTGATGCCAGAGTGTAAATGTAAGAGAGTGTAAGTGCAAATATTAATGGATTGACTAAAAAAAATAAGGCATTCATGATTACTCCCTTAATTCAGTCACATGTTTTGGAGTGTGAGGTTCTCTGTAGATTCCTTTACAGTATCACCGTTAAGTATAGTGCTAAACTCGTCACTTGGCTTCTCTGGTATGTTTCTGCTAGAGCAAAAAAAGGTCATTAGAATTGTACTTGTACTGTGAGGTAGACTGAAGCCAGACACAGACAATACGGAACTACCAGAGCTGCAAAAAGATATAGTAAGTGCCCTTACTCATTAACTGCTTAAGAGAAAGTGGTGATTCACGTCATGGCTTTGCCAAAACAATAACAGCAGACCACAATAATTCTTCTCTCCTCTGTAGCTGGCTCGTGCGCACGTGTCTCCAGCAATGCATTAGACACGTGTGGATAACTTCAAATTTTGTATCTTGGGCACAGTTTATTGTTATCTGTCCACCCACAACCAGTGACATAGTGAAAGAAAGAGGCATTGCAACAATTTTCACTTCACCTGACACGCACAGCAACTGGAGACAAAAATATGCTTAATTACAGTCAACATTAATCTGCTTAATGCAGCACGTGGATGCGTGTTCACGGACTGTGAAAACAGAGTTTGCATCAAGTACGAAAAGAAACTTTGAAACTTTTATTTGCTGGGTAATACAGATCATGCTTAACAAAAAAAGGACTTCATTACAGATCAGAGCATTTTAAACACGCTCAGCAATGTGTTGGTAGTAAGAGTGTAGTTAGAATCTAGGTCGCGTCACTAGACCTTTAGCTGCTTTACCTCTTTATTAAAAACACGTGGCTGCAGTTACCAAGACCAGATTGCATGTTAGATAAATGACGTGCCGAAAGACTTCAGGAGCCAATATTGGCTGGCCTTTCTATTAAACGTTGACGTGATCGGGGTGCCAGTTAAACAAGACATCAGACCTTTAGCTCATGTGATTTAGAATTAAAGTATTTGACACTCCTTCCTCTAAAAGCATCTCCATCTTAGGTCATAAGCGTACTACTCTCTGATTTCACAACACTGTGACTAATGCTGGTTAACACTGAACATATCTTGCTTTGCTCTATACTATGATAAATCTGCCAGACAATGACCACACAACTGGAAATCACAAGCACCTTAGAAGGCAGGAATGTGAAGAATCTACAACATAGGACCGTAATATCCCAGAAGTCCTTGTGTACAATCTGCCTGAGAGGTGGCGGGACTAACAGGCCAAAGCCTTCAGAAGTCTTGATGTGATTGATGAGCTCAGACCAGGCCAAGCATCAGACAGCAACTCTGACCCTGCACACTGTAAACAGAGCTTAATGGAGGGCTCTAACACTTTCCCTCACATGCATGGACGTAGGCAAACAGACACCAATAAGCATGTGAATATGTACACAAGGATACAGTGCAAAGGTAGATAAACACGCTTGCTACAAAAACAGCTTTCCCTCCTGTGTCTCAGTCAAATATAATGAGGAATGTGAAGCTATGTGTGATGTCCAATCTCACCTCACATTATATTAAAGCTGCATCCAGAATATCTTTGGCTACTACACATAAAGACACAATCTTGACATGTACACAGTACAAAAA
Organism: Maylandia zebra; assembly: GCF_041146795.1. Lineage (NCBI taxonomy): Eukaryota > Metazoa > Chordata > Actinopteri > Cichliformes > Cichlidae > Maylandia > Maylandia zebra. The sequence continues at coordinate 17,301,670 of NC_135177.1, read as the reverse complement.
AACCCCCAAAACAAATCTTTAGCTTTCTTAAGGTTCCTCTTTTTTAAAAATAGCATGATGCTAACATTGTCTGGACACAGTTGTTATGTCTGCACGCAAAGAAACAATTTACTGAAATATGAATATGAAAAGGCCCAGTCAAACTTAAAACCTTAAATGGCTGAACACTTCATAAAAATGCATAACGCAATCAAAAGTGCTCAAAATAAAATAATGTTCCACCTCAAGTTGTTTACTACATATGAAAGGAGACTCCACTCACACATGTATACACAGCGTTTCCTGCTCTTCACTTTGCACCTTAGGTAGAAGTTGTCAGGCTAAAGGCAATATTTAAAACAGGCTCTGCAGGTGACGTTTGAACAGTTTGTCCCCTGGCTGCCTCCATCCACTCAGTGGTGCAAACACTGAAGCAACAACAGATGGAAAACTCATTAGAAAGAGAAAGAAGATCCAAATACGATCTGATAGAAACTGCTGACATCTCTTACGGTCACAACAAACTACTGTCATATGCAATATGTTCCTTAGATTGCAAAAATTGCAACAATTATATTACTACAGCTTATTTACCTCTCAGACTGAAAGAGGAAATAAGTTGCTTTAACCACTTTTATAAAACACAGAAGCATCCAGCCCAGACTCTATGACTACCCTTACCACAGTATTTTTCCAGTACATGCCTCATCGGACTTCCTCTCTGACTGACAGCTACATTTAAAGAAGAAAAAAAAAAACAATCAGGAGAGGAAGTACAGTATTTTTAGCAATGCCTAAAAATCTAAAAATGCATTGTGTAAGTTCTATTTTAGCTCTGCTCGGGCGGGAGCGAAGAATGTGCTGTGCTTGAACTGCGAGACGTGGCAGTACAAGTGTATTCTTAAACTGCGTCCAAGCTTCAAATTCAGGCAAGGGAGACATATGGCTGAGGAGTGTGAGTCACACCGCAGGTAAAAGCACCGTGCAGCTGATGGAGCAGGGAATGGGCAGAAGATGAGTCAACGGCTTTAAACCTGAGCTCACTGAGATGCTGCCTGAAGACAAATAATCTTTGACTCAAACATATAACATACCAGTAGGGATGGGTATCGTTTAGGATTTATCCGATACCAGTACCAAACCGGTACTTTTGACATGGTGTCGGTGCTTAAACGGTGCTCGAACCGGTGCTTAAAGAATGGAGAACACAAACTTTGTCCAAAAACCTCTCATGTTTAGCTGTTTTTTTGTAAAAAGATAACAATGTTAGCCTTTTCTGCAGCTATAGGGCATATATGGTATCACTCTTAGCTGGAAGCAGTGCTTAAACAATAGAAAAAACACAATCTTTGTCTAAAAACCTCTCGTGTTTAACTGTTTCCCACTTTTTCTTTGGTCATTTTAGCCTTTTTGGCCAGGGTGAAGGGAGCATCTGCCATCAAACAAGAAGACAGCCGTATGTAACTACGACGGTGTTTGCTAGTTCACCTTACATGCATTCATGTAATAACGTGGTTATTCTACTCAACGTAAATTACACACGAACAACATTAAGCTACTCACGCAGAGAAGAACGGCTGCTGCTGCATCATCATCCGTCATCATTTCTGCTACACTGGCAGGGCTAGGGGCCAGGACTCTCCTCTTCGGGTTTTTGGGGGATGTTGCTAACTCCGGGTCCGATAACAGGCACCACAACCGCAGTAGATGTGCACGGTGTGAGGTCTCGCAGCAAGCTATCAAATACGGTGCATTTCTCGGCTTTTAACAAAATGCTATAGGTTGCCAGGTGTTTCATCAGATTCGAGGTGTTACCTCCTTTGACAGTATCACAGTGTCACCTTAAAGCACTTGTTGCAGGCTGCTGAGTTTGCATCTTTTTGCTGTGAAGTACAGCCAGACTTTTGACCGCTTCGCCTTGGGCATTTTTAATCTGTAGCTCTGCTCTAAAAGAACGTACGTACCTGGGCCCGCCTACTATCCTCGGAAACGTAAAATGATTGGCTAGAATCCAAAGTGTATGACATCTCAGGAAAAAAAAGCACCGAAATAAAGCACCGAAATGTGTGCTCCTTTTCGGTCTGGTCACTACCGTTTATGTCAGAACCGGTGCCATACCGGTACCCATCCCTACATACCAGTCATGTGAATGGCTGAGTCCACCCAAACTTTTGACTGATACTGTTTATTTACAACACTCAGCATTTTTTTTAAAAGTTGTAAAAATCATGTGTACTTTCATCCTTCAAGGGTCACTGTGTGTTTTTAGTCTACTCAAAGCAGAAAATCACTGAACATGATAATGAAACTTCCCATATGGAAAAGAAATAGAAAAAACTTATAAAAGATTTGCTTAAGATTTGGCTTACTTCATATAGTGAATCATATAAGGCTTATATGATTTACTCATGAAAGTAGCCACTTTCTCATTACTTTCATATATTGTTTTAGTAAGTATCCAAAACATACGTTTCATTTATAGAATTTTTCAAGGGATCTTATATCTGTTTTCACTCTTGTATGCTTTTCATACAAGTTTCACACAAGACAGATACAAACCTTATAAGATTTATATATATCTTTTCCATATGGGTTAAAAGAAATTAAATTTAATTGAAAAGCTTTTATTGTGTAGATTCTTTATTGTTCAAGGTTAAAACATTTTGAAATAACTCGCTAATTTCCTGAAGCTTAATTGCTTAATAGTCTAGCACTGGCAGCTCTTCATATTTTCTTTAGATCACAACTGAATTATGCAACGCTTAAACAGCACAACAAGTGGCGGGAATGAGAATCAGCACTGGTCCATCTACGCCCCCACCCTCACCTATGGTCACAGGCTTTGAGTAGTGACCAAAAGAGGGAGAGCGAGAGATAAAAGTGGTGGAAATGAGCTTTCTCCAAAGGGTGGCCTTTGCCTTAGAGATAGGGTGAGGAGTTCAGCTATCCAGAAGGGGCTCAGAGTCGAGCCGCTACTCCTCGACATCGAAAGGACTGAGTTGAGATGGTTTGGGCAACTGACAAGGATGCCTACTGGGTGAGGTGTTCTGGACATGTCCCACTGGGGGAGAGACAATGGGGCACACCCAGGACACATTGGAGAGATTATATCTCTTGACTGGCCTGGGAATGCCTTTGCGTTCCGAGTGGACAAACTGGAGGAGGCTGCTGCCTCAGCGTCCCGGTCCCAGATAAGCAGAAGTAAATGGATGGATGGATGAATAAAGAGCACATTAAGAAAAAAAACCATCTTCAAAACAAGAACATTGGCTGATAGCTTAGAAAGGAAAAAATACACTGTCTGCTGGGAGAGACACCATGTCCTGCACACACTCAGTGTGAAAACAATCTGTTTAGTCCGCCACCTCGGAAATTCACATCACAGCTTATGAATAAACAATATGACTGAGTGATCATTTACAGTCAGAACACCCAATCCCCCCACCACACACACACACACACACACACATACTCGCTTAAGTCCCGTTTGGGGTCGCATATCTTAACTCCCCCCCTTTGGGGACACCACTTTCTGTATGGTTTAGAAGCAAGCTGGCAACTCAGTTTTACTCCTCCAAGACCACAGAAATAAAAAATCACTTGACATTTTCATTTTAAGCAACTTTTGTCCAGACAGTATTTTTACCTTCCCATTGGGGACTGGGAATGTTTAATGTCCCCTTTGGGGTCTTCAGCGATACACAGATAAAAAAAACTATTTTATGCCACTTTTGGGGACCTTACTTCCATTTGGGGTCTTCGGCGACACACACATACACAAACTATTTTATGCCACTTTTGGGGACCTTACTTCCATTCGGGGTCTTCAGCAATACACACATACACAAGTTATTTTATGTCAGTTTTGGGGATATTACTTCCCTTAAAGGCAATTCCTTCAAAGTACAATGTAATGTTAACTACCCAATCTAACAATAATCTAAACAATAATTAAGGTCTCTATTTATCTTGAAGAAATCAAAACTATGTCCAATGTCTCGGCCACAGAACAATTTAAATTTTTGACTGCATTTATTACTACTGTGTTGTTTTGGGAGTTTATATGCACATCATTAATGCAGAGAAACTTGGATAAAAAAAAAATCATCTGTACTATTGAGTGTTTGTTACCAGCAAATTGTAAGGCAAGAACTTTGCTTCCAAATATGTTCACTGGGAAGAAGTCCCTGGTCCCCTGTCTTCATCTTGATCCGTTTTCTTGTTCTATTGTGTTTTTGTCGGCTCCATACCTGACAGAAGAGACTCAATCTCATTGCTTGAGGAATCTGGATTTTGCAGATCAATTTTTTTTTTACATTTCAGGCATTTCTCATGATGCTGCTTCAGCTTGGTTAGTCTTGAGTAGATAAACATCAGTTAAATAGGCAAACATTAGACAGTTAAACTAGTTTTTATATTCTATTTAAACTAAAAGAAATTTCTAATTTCACCTATGAATTGTTAACACAGATAATTTGAACACAATTACCAAGAGTTCATTTGATTTTCAGAAACTATCCAAACCTATCATAAAAGATTTGATTTAATTATTAATAAACACACTACTTTAACCTACATTAGAAGCAATCAAAATATCCTTTACATCAGGGCACCAATAAGTACAGTATTAAAGATCTGTGAGTGATAAGACAAGCTGTACGATTTTAGAATGGATATCTTAATTTTAGTTTTCACTGATGTTACGAGTAGATTTAACATGAATAACAAATAGACAAGCGACAATTAAAAACTGCCAAAGAAGATGACTCTTATGACTTCCGGGGACATTTCTAACAAAAATGCACTGCGTTAACCTGAATGAGGACAATCAAAAGGATATACATAAATGAAATTGAATTGATATAGTACCAGAGTACAGTGATCATTAACTGATCGTCATTAACGATCAGTGACCATTAACGGTGTTGTCACTGATCTCAAGGGTAGATTAATACTAAATACAGAAATATACCTCCATTTAAAAATTGCAAAAACATATGCAACAATAGTTATTGGTATACCTGACTCTTATGTCTTTTGGGGACGTTTCTAACACAAAAACACTCCGCTTTAACGTAAATGGGGACATTCAATGGGAAACTTTCCTTAGGGAACTGGTTAATACAATAAACTCTGATTATTAAACATCTGCATATGTTAAGGTATGTGTAACTACTTTTCGGATGGATTTCTTTATCTTAGTCCTCATTCTGATTGGTATTTGTTCCGTATTTTTAAATCTTAGACATAGTGAAGGTTTTTTTTTTTAACATAACCCTTGAGTGTGGGGATCATTGATAAATTGTTTACAGACTTCATGGATAGATTTATACTGAAAAAGAACATGATACTATTTTTAGAAAAAAATTATGGAACATATCCAACTATAGTCATTAGTATGCCATATACTTATGACTTTTGGGGACGTTGTTAACACAAATACACTCCGCTTTAACCTAAATGGGGACATTCAATGGGAAACTTTCCTTAGGGAACTGGTAAACACAATGAACTCTGATTATTAAATATTTGCTCATGTTAAAGCATGGGTCCCCAATCCGAGTCCACGAGGGCCGGTGTCCCTGCAGGTTTTAGATCTCACCCTGGGTCAACACACCTGAATCACAATTCAAGACATGTTGAGAAGGTAATTTATAGATTTAAATCAGCTGTGATGGATCAAGGACACATCTAAAACCTGCAGGGACACTGGCCCTCGTGGACTGGGATTGGGGACCCCTGTGTTAAAGTATGTGTAATGATCTGGAGGATGGATTGCTGTATCTTAGTCCTCATTCTGATTGGTATTTGGTCCATATTTTCATATCTTTGACATAATGAAGGATTTTACAACATAACTCTTGAGTGTGGTGATCACTCATAAATTGTTCTCGAACTTCATGTATTGAGTTATACTGAAAAAGGGACATGACACTATTTTTAGAAAAAAAATCCCGCAACATATCCAACTATTGTCATTAGTATGCCATATGCTTATGACTTTTGGGGACGTTTCTAACACAAATACACTCCGCTTTAACCTAAATGGGGACATTCAATGGGAAACTTTCGTTAGGGAACTGGTTAATACAATGAACTCTGATTATTAAACACACGCATATATTAAGATATGTGTAATGATTTGGGGGATGGATTACTTTATCTTAATCCTCCTTCTGATTGGTATTTGTTCCATATTTTCAAATCTTAGACATAATGAAGGATTTTACAACAATAACCCTTACTTGAGTGAGGAGATCACTGATAAATTGTTTGTTGACTTTATAGGTAGATCTATACAGAAAAAAGGAACATGATAACATCTTTTAAAAAATCCCAAAGCATATCCAACTATAGTCATCAGAATGCCATATACTTATGACTTTTGGGGACATTTCTAACACAAATACACTCCGCTTTAACCTAAATGGGGACATTCAATGAGAAACTTTCCTTAGGGAACTGGTAAATACAACGAACTCATTACACATACCTCAACATATGCATATGTTTCATAATGAAAACATAACCCTTGCTTGACTGTGGGGATCATTGATAAATTGTTTACAGACTTCATGGATAGATTTATACTGCAAAAGGGACATGATACTATTTGTAAAAAACAATACAAAAACATATCTGACTATAGTCATAGGTATGCCGTACAGTATACTTATGACTTTGGGGAATGTTTCTAACACAAATACACTCCTCTTTAACCTAAATGGGGACATTCAATGGGAAACTTTCGTTAGGGAACTGGTTAATACAATGAACTCTGATTATTAAACACACGCATATATTAAGATATGTGTAATAATTTGGGGATGGATTACTTTATCTTAATCCTCCTTCTGATTGGTATTTGTTCCATATTTTCATATCTTTGACATAATGAAGGATTTTACAACATAACTCTTGAGTGTGGTGATCACTCATAAATTGTTCTCGAACTTCATGTATTGAGTTATACTGAAAAAGGGACATGACACTATTTGTAAAAACAATACAAAAACATATCTGACTATAGTCATAGGTATGCCGTACAGTATACTTGTGACTTTTGGGAATGTTTCTAACACAAATACACTCCTCTTTAACCTAAATGGGGACATTCAGTGGGAAACTTTCCTTAGGGAACTGGTAAATACAATGAACTCTGATCATTAAACACATGCATATGTTAAGGTATGTGTAACTACTTTTCGGATTGATTTCTTTATCTTAGTCCTCATTGTGATTGGTATTTGTTCTGTATTTTTAAATCTTAGACATAATGAAGGGGTTATTCTTTTTTTTAACATAACCCTTGCTTGAGTGTGGGGATCATTGATAAATTGTTTACAGACTTCATGGATAGATTTATACTGAAAAAGGGACATGATACTATTTTTAGAAAAAAAATCCCGCAACATATCCAACTATAGTCATTAGTATGCCATATGTTTATGACTTTTGGGGACATTTCTAACACAAATACACTCCGCTCTAACCTAAATGGGGACATTCAATGGGAAACTTTCGTTAGGGAACTGGTTAATACAATGAACTCTGATTATTAAACATCTGCATATATTAAGATATGTGTAATGATTTGGGGGATGGATTGCTTTATCTTAGTCCTCATTCTGATTGGTATTTGTTCCATATTTTCAAATCTTAGACATAATGAAGGATTTTACAACAATAACCCTTACTTGAGTGAGGAGATCACTGATAAATTGTTTGACTTTATAGGTAGATCTATACAGAAAAAAGGAACATGATAACATCTTTTAAAAAATCCCAAAGCATATCCAACTATAGTCATCAGAATGCCATATACTTATGACTTTTGGGGACGTTTCTAACACAAATACACTCCGCTTTAACCTAAATGGGGACATTCAATGAGAAACTTTCCTTAGGGAACTGGTAAATACAACGAACTCATTACACATACCTCAACATATGCATATGTTTCATAATGAAAACATAACCCTTGCTTGACTGTGGGGATCATTGATAAATTGTTTACAGACTTCATGGATAGATTTATACTGCAAAAGGGACATGATACTATTTTTTTTAAAAATTACAAAGCATATCCAACTATAGTCATTAGTATGCCATATGCTTATGACTTTTGGGGACGTTTTTAACACAAATGATTTGGGGGATGGATTGCTTTATCTTAGTCCTCATTCTGATTGGTATTTGTTCCATATTTTCAAATCTTAGACATAATGAAGGATTTTACAACATAACACTTGAGTGTGGTGATCACTGATAAATTGTTCTCGAACTTCATGTATTGAGTTATACTGAAAAAGGGACATGACACTATTTGTAAAAAACAATACAAAAACATATCTGACTATAGTCATAGGTATGCCGTACAGTATACTTATGACTTTTGGGGATGTTTCTAACACAAATACACTCCTCTTTAACCTAAATGGGGACATTCAGTGGGAAACTTTCCTTAGGGTACTGGTAAATACAATGAACTCTGATCATTAAACACACGCATATGTTAAGGTATGTGTAACTACTTTTCGGATTGATTTCTTTATCTTAGTCCTCATTGTGATTGGTATTTGTTCTGTATTTTTAAATCTTAGACATAATGAAGGGGTTGTTCTTTTTTTTAACATAACCCTTGCTTGAGTGTGGGGATCATTGATAAATTGTTTACAGACTTCATGGATAGATTTATACTGAAAAAGGGACATGATACTATTTTTAGAAAAAAAATCCCACAACATATCCAACTATAGTCATTAGTATGCCATATGCTTATGACTTTTGGGGATGTTTCTAACACAAATACACTCCGCTTTAACCTAAATGGGGACATTCAATGGGAGACTTTCGTTAGGGAACTGGTTAATACAATGAACTCTGATTATTAAACATCTGCATATATTAAGATATGTGTAATGATTTGGGGGATGGATTGCTTTATCTTAGTCCTCATTCTGATTGGTATTTGTTCCATATTTTCAAATGTTAGACATAATGAAGGATTTTACAACATAACTCTTGAGTGTGGTGATCACTGATAAATTGTTCTCGAACTTCATGTATTGAGTTATACTGAAAAAGGGACATGACACTATTTTTAAAAAACAATACAAAAACATATCCGACTATAGTCATAGGTATGCCATATACATATGACTTTTGGGGATGTTTCTAACACAAATACACTCCTCTTTAACCTAAATGGGGACATTCAATGGGAAACTTTCGTTAGGGAACTGGTTAATAAAATGAACTCTGATTATTAAACATCTGCATATATTAAGATATGTGTAATGATTTGGGGGATGGATTACTTTATCTTAATCCTCCTTCTGATTGGTATTTGTTCCATATTTTCATATCTTTGACATAATGAAGGATTTTACAACATAACTCTTGAGTGTGGTGATCACTCATAAATTGTTCTCGAACTTCATGTATTGAGTTATACTGAAAAAGGGACATGACACTATTTTTAAAAAACAATACAAAAACATATCCGACTATAGTCATAGGTATGCCATATACTTATGACTTTTGGGGACGTTTCTAACACAAATACACTCCGCTTTAACCTAAATGGGGACATTCAATGGGAAACTTTCCTTAGGGAACTGGTAAATACAACGAACTCATTATAAATACCTCAACATATGCATATGTTGAGGTATGTGTAATGATTTGGGGGATGGATTACTTTATCTTAATCCTCCTTCTGATTGGTATTTGTTCCATATTTTCATATCTTTGACATAATGAAGGATTTTACAACATAACTCTTGAGTGTGGTGATCACTGATAAATTGTTCTCGAACTTCCTATATGGAGTTATACTGAAAAAGGGACATGACACTATTTTTAAAAAACAATACAAAAACATGTCCGACTATAGTCATAGGTATGCCATATACTTATGACTTTTGGGGACGTTTCTAACACAAATACACTCCGCTTTAACCTAAATGGGGACATTCAATGGGAAACTTTCCTTAGGGAACTGGTAAATACAACGAACTCATTACACATACCTCAACATATGCATATGTTGAGGTATGTGTAATGATTTGGGGGATGGATTACTTTATCTTAATCCTCCTTCTGATTGGTATTTGTTCCATATTTTCATATCTTTGAGATAATGAAGGATTTTACAACATAACTCTTGAGTGTGGTGATCACTGATAAATTGTTCTCGAACTTCCTGTATGGAGTTATACTGAAAAAGGGACATGACACTATTTTTAAAAAACAATACAAAAACATATCCGACTATAGTCATAGGTATGCCATATACTTATGACTTTTGGGGATGTTTCTAACACAAATACACTCCTCTTTAACCTAAATGGGGACATTCAGTGGGAAACTTTCCTTAGGGAACTGGTAAATACAATGAACTCTGATCATTAAACACATGCATATGTAACCACGGTGACTTCTGACCCCACTTCCGCCAGTCCCTTTATTGTGGCGGGAATGAATCCTGTATAAGTTCCGGGTCAATCAGCTGCATGTCCCTGCTCCTCTGGCTGCTGTTGTCCCTGTGGTTGGCGTACTTGTCAGATCACGACAAATTTTGCACTACAGGCCAGTTGACAGCGTGCAATAACCCGGCCGATTCATTCATCTTTACACTACCTCACACTCGACTCAACGGTGAGTTATTTGTTTGTTTTGTTTTGTCACAATTAATGTACATGCGGAGCCGCGATCGCACATCCTACAATGCCGGTAAGCTAATGCTAGGCTAACGACAGTAAGTGCAATTACTAGTGTCATCTATTGAATATTGTTGTTTTTGTTTATTCCATTATGGCCGAATGTTGACTTAACGTATCTAGAGTTGAACGAGTGATTTGATTTTTGTAGTTTTGTCCGTTTTGGATGTTTTTTGTTACTTTTCTGATGAAATGCCGAAACGGCCTATGAGATTTTGCATTGAGTTAAATTCCATTTACATTATTGAATCTGTTGCGCAACACCTGTGATTAAATGAGTTTTGTAAATATATTTGATTAACTTTGGATAATATTTATTAGCTTTAACGCTGATATACTTTGATGGGACCCATGAGAATGTCTTTCTATAATAGTATTTAGAATGACATTCATTATAAGAGATGATGGTTTATTGATTGTTGTATGAAACGTGGCATTGATTACTTGACTTTGTTATTTATGGATTTATGTATTTATTTTGTCACAGCAGTAGAATGCTGTTTCATTTTCTTCTGTGAATGATAATTTCTGTTTTTTGACCTTGTTTAGGTCAGGTTTTTTTTTTGTTCTCCCGCGATCAGCCCTGATCAGCGCGAGATGGCGAGCCACCCGACCACCGCTACGTTGCGGTAGGAATTGTGAACCTATGGACTGAATCACAAATTGTTGACAATGACCTATCACAGGTCCATGGAACTAAACTAAATCACATACTGGACTACACCTCATCCCACCTCCTTTTGGAACCTACTAAGCTGTTTTGTATTGCCAACATTATTTTTGTTTGTGATATATATGCATATGTTTTTATTTCTTTTGTACATCCGTCTATACACTTCTCATAACAAACATAATATATATATATTTGAGCTCTACTTTTGTTTCCTGTGTTTTATTCACACCCTTAGGCTCCATAGTCGAATCTTATTCTGATAGCTCATTGTCTATGAGGCTGCAGTCAGGCGCCCTGGTCCTTTAACCGCGTTACACATATGTTAAGGTATGTGTAACTACTTTTCGGATTGATTTCTTTATCTTAGTCCTCATTCTGATTGGTATTTGGTCTGTATTTTTAAATCTTAGACATAATGAAGGATTTTACAACAATAACCCTTGCTTGAGTGTGGGGATCATTGATAAATTGTTTACAGACTTCATGGATAGATTTATACTGAAAAAGGGACATGATACTATTTTTAGAAAAAAAATCCCGCAACATATCCAACTATAGTCATTAGTATGCCATATGCTTATGACTTTTGGGGACGTTTCTAACACAAATACACTCCGCTTTAACCTAAATGGGGACATTCAATGGGAAACTTTCGTTAGGCAACTGGTTAATACAATGAACTCTGATTATTAAACATCTGCATATATTAAGATATGTGTAATGATTTGGGGGATGGATTGCTTTATCTTAGTCCTCATTCTGATTGGTATTTGTTCCATATTTTCAAATCTTAGACATAATGAAGGATTTTACAACAATAACCCTTGCTTGAGTGTGGGGATCATTGATAAATTGTTTACAGACTTCATGGATAGATTTATACTGAAAAAGGGACATGATACTATTTTTTAAAAATATACAAAGCATATCCAACTATAGTCATCAGAATGCCATATACTTATGAATTTTGGGGATGTTTCTAACACAAATACACTCCTCTTTAACCTAAATGGGGACATTCAATGGGAAACTTTCCTTAGGGAACTGGTAAATACAACGAACTCATTACACATACCTCAACATATGCATATGTTGAGGTATGTGTAATGATTTGGGGGATGGATTACTTTATCTTAATCCTCCTTCTGATTGGTATTTGTTCCATATTTTCATATCTTTGAGATAATGAAGGATTTTACAACATAACTCTTGAGTGTGGTGATCACTGATAAATTGTTCTCGAACTTCCTGTATGGAGTTATACTGAAAAAAGGACATGACACTATTTTTAAAAAACAATACAAAAACATATCCGACTATAGTCATAGGTATGCCATATACTTATGAATTTTGGGGATGTTTCTAACACAAATACACTCCTCTTTAACCTAAATGGGGACATTCAATGGGAAACTTTCCTTAGGGAACTGGTAAATACAATGAACTCTGATTATTAAACACACGCATATATTAAGGTATTTGTTCTGTATTTTTAAATCTTAGACATAATGAAGGGGTTTTTTTTTTTTAACATAACCCTTACTTGAGTGTGGGGATCATTGATAAATTGTTCTCGAACTTCATGCATGGAGTTATACTGAAAAAGGGACATGACACTATTTTTAAAAATACAATAACTGGTAAATAACTGGAACTGGTAAATACAATGAACTCTGATTATTAAACATATGCATATGTTGAGGTATGTGTAATGATGTGGGGGATGGATTGCTTTATCTTAAACCTCATTCTGATTGGTATTTGTTCCATATTTTCAAATCTTAGACATAATGAAGGATTTTACAACATAGCCCTTACTTGAGTGTGGGAATCATTGATAAATTGTTCTCTGACTTCATGGATAGGTTTATACAGAAAATAGGGACATGATATCAAAAAAAAAAAACAAAACTATATCCAACTATAGTCACTAGTATGCCATATTCTTATGACTTTTGGGGACGTTTCTAACACAAATACACTCCACTTTAACCTAAATGGGGACATTCAAAATCCTGCAGTTTATTTATGTTTCTTTGTTTCAGAATAATAATTAAATAAATTAAACAAATAGCATAATATTCCTCTTTATAAAGCTTATTTATTTTTTCCGTTTCATTAGCCTCTCTTAATTAACAAGATAATCCTCATTGTTAGCTTGCACATGAAAAACTTAAGGATGCTAATAAACATCCTTTATTATTTTAGAATCATAAAAGCATAAAAAAAATTAAATCCCCTAAAATATTGAAAGTTTGGTTCATTCAAACATCCCTTGATGTTTAATCCAAGACGGCTCTGAATGTGTAACTTATATGTGGCTAGCTTTTTCGGGCTAATTAGCTCAAGTCTTTTTTTCCCCAAATCATCAAGGGCACATCTAGCAAACCAGTATTAGCAGTTATTACTAAATAACTTTCTTACATTCAAACAGAAAATGCTGAAACTTGTCAGCAGAACCCTTAAGATATAGGTATAAAAAACTAAAAAAGTTTTAATCACTTTTCATACCTTTAAAGCTGCTCTACATGCTGCTGCTTGCACACACCTCTATGGCTGCGATCAAGGCCTATGGTGACATAGAGGTCTTACCTCACCTCCCCTATCTTTAGGCTGTCCCTGCTCTGTCCCTCTTCACTCTCACACACACACGAACTCCAGACCTGCATTCATCTCTTTCCTCTGAGCCCCCCCACCCGACAGACATACAAAACTCTAAACATCGCCCTTTGACTTACTGCCCCACCCCCACTTGCACATAAACTCTTTCCCGAAAGCACTCTGATTGTATGACACTAGTGTTCATTGTATTATGTTGTACATAGGACTTTTGTTTTGTTTTTATCTTTAAGGTTTTCACTGTACACTGTAGACCGTGGGAGCATTACAATTTAAAATTCCTGTGTATCATCTGTACATGTGGGTTTTCACAATAAAGCTGACTTTGAACTTGACTTGAGCTCTGCACATATCTCTAAGGCCCAGTCAACCATGCTACAGAAGCTAATCTTTCCCACTTGTATCCAGGATATAATTTTTTTTCTGTCATGATCCATATGTAATGACCATTGTCTTACACAGTTTTTGATCAGCTCTTAAAGAAACTTTGGTGAGAATTAAGTCTTATGCCATATGCTTGTGACTTTTTATGCTTTTTAGGCAGTATTTTACATACTGCCTAAAAGGTATTAACATTGAAATTTAAATTTAGCTCAGCTGTTTCACCAAATTTTGGATCCCTGCACCATCCAACAGAAATTCAAGAAACATCTTAAATATTTTGCAATAAAAGTATCAAGAATTTAGAGTAATTTATGTCAAGCTGCAGTTCAGAAAGCAAATATGAACCTAAAGTGCTCCATTATTTCATGCATCTGCTTCACATCATGCCAAATAATTCTTTAAAAAATATTAAAACTATTTATATCATAATTACGTGAAATATGACTCTTTTGTATTTTCTAGTGTCTTCTTTACCCTTTGAAAATATAATCTACTAAATAGTCTACTGATTTCTATTATTTAGTCAAGAGAACAAATGTTTGTTTATATAAAACCATTCATACAGAAGAATGTTGAATAAGATTTTCAAAAAAGATCAGTATATTAAAAGAAATCTTACACTATAATAATATAAGGGTTAGGGAGAGGTAATACACACACAAAAAAATCCAAGATATGTCACTTTTGGGGACAGTTGAAATTCTTGCAATTTCACACACTTCCACTAGGGGCAACAGAGTTATACACAGATTGCAAAAATTTTTGGGGGCAATGTCATACACATACACAAAAAATCTAAAAAATGTCACTTTTGGGGACAGGTGAGATTTTTGGATTAAAATATGTTTTAGAGCATGCTGAACGTTGTTAGAGGTAAATCTAATTGGGGACAGTGGTTTTGGTCCCCAAAGGTAGAGGTGTCCCCAATTGACTGGTGTGTGAGCTGACAGAAGTCCCCAATTTTGACACAAGCAAACTCACACACACACACACACACACACACACACACACACACACACACACACACACACACACACACACACACAAAGAGCATATACTTCTCTTAGCTGATATCTGTGCACTCTTAAACTGTTTTTCAGACATTAACTTTAGACAATCTCAGCAGTCAAGGGTCAGGATTATGTCCATAGTTGTTCTTTTGCATATGAAATAGTCCCCTTCACATGTGTTTGTGTTACCATTAATACTCTGTATTGGTTGAAGTAGCTGCCTGGAAGGAGTGTGCAGCAGGCAGGCCACAGGATGCCCAGTTGCTAGCAATGAATAAACCAGACAGGTATTAGCTGTTCACACATCAATAGCTGGCAGCTTGGGAACTGGCAGGTTAAAGACCAGCTTGTGTGTGATCCAGCTGTGCAGGAGGTTGGCCATGTTCCCTTCTGCTAGTTAGGTCTTAGAAAAGTTCAGGACTGTTGCGTAAGTGTGAAAACAACTTTAGCACATAAGTGGACGTCAGTTCCAGCACCAGGAAGTGTGACAGTGTAATATTATGGTAAATGGCCTGTATTTGTATAGCGCTTTTACTTAGTCCCTATGGACCCCAAAGTGCTTTACACTACATTCAGTCATCCACACATTCACACACTGGTGATGGCAAGTTACATTGTAGCCACAGCTGCCCTGGGATGCACTGACAGAGGCGTGGCTGCCAGACACTGGCACCACCGGGCCCTCTGACCACCACCAGTAGGCAACGGGTGAAATGTCTTGCCCAAGGACACAACAACCGAGACTGTTGGAGCCGGGGCTCGAACCGAACCGATTACAAGACGAACTGCCAACTCTTGAGCCACGATCTCATAATATAATGAGAAAACGCATTAGGGTTTCATCTTAATCAACTATACAACCATCACCCGTTTACACTACACACTGTAAAACGTGTATAACACACTGTAACAGACTTAAGACCCATCCAATTACGAAGCAAATCACTGGGTAGCTGACATTTAAGTCACTAGTGGCTGCTCTGTTTGTGTATTGTAGGTAAATGTCTTCTGTATTTCCATTCAGTCAGGTTGGTAAACAGCTGCATTAGAAGTCACTTCAAATGCCTCAGAGATAAGATCAATTTAATTCAATACCTGCTTGCTTTGCATCAGTTATAAGTTGCTAAGTTTCACTGACGTTTTATGATCTCCGATGGCCACGTCAATGCATGCCTTTTACTTTGTGTACGCTAGTTGGGGGATAATATAATTAAAGTGTGAGTTTAAGTATCATCCCAAGTGAGACAGAACACAAAGGGACTTCATTAAAGAATTCATAACAACAATTTTTTCAGGGTAATTTACACTGTAGGGACTTGGCAGCTGGGATTTATTTGTTATGGACATCATGTAATGAAGATATAAAACTGACATCTGGTGCATACAACAACCAGCCATGAGAAATCCGTACTGTCAATTGCAGAGGGTAAACCTTAACAACTTCCAGACCAACTTCAGTACTAACTGCAGAAGCACTATAATGGACACCCATGAACGCTGTGCCTGTAAATGTTGGTGGCGTAAAGCTTTAGGGCTACTCGGGTAAGCCTGACTGAATAAGCGCAGACTTCACAGATGGACGACCGTGTTCAGTCATTAGATGAAAACTGTCAATTACATAATGCTGCCTCTTGCTCAGTTAAAGCACTAGTAAACTGAATCTGCTGAACAACTTTTAACAACAGGATGTTTCATCATCATCCATTGCCATTTCTGAGTCATGTGTGGAAATGAGGGTTTTATTTTTATTGTCTGCTGCATGTCGATTACTGGACCTACTGCTGACCATCATGACTCATTCTTGCAGCTGATTCATGAAACAAATCTGAAACTTTCAAAAGCCTCATCCTACCTAAAGTAGATCAGCAGTTATTTAGGTCAATGCAAAGATGACTTGTCTGAGTGCCTGGACTGATTAACAACCATGAAGCCGCTTTTGAATTGTTGAAATCGAGAATGATGGAGGACACGCAGGGGAAAAAGAACAGCTAGAAGAGATGGTAGAGGGAATAATAAAGGAGGTTAGAGAAAGATGGGTAGAAAACACAATAATGATAGAGATATAATAAGATCAAGAAGATCTGAAAGACTAGGTGAGGCAGAAAGAGGGTTGGGGCTGTACCTGTGCTGCTGTGTTCCATTCATGCATCACTCTGAGAGCAGTGTGTCTGCGCCGGCCCCCTAGGAGATTAATTAGCAGCCTCAGCTAGCAGAGGAGCTGCTGAGATAGGCACCCAGCTTAACACCGAAGATAAATTACCTTGGCTGAAAGCTCAAAGTTCAGCTATTTCACCACATACAAAAACAGACTGAGGATTTTGGAGGTCCAAAACTGCGTCAGTACCTGGTGTAATAGGAGGGAGAAAGGGGGGCAGCCATCGCTTTCTTTCTATACTGTATACATTCGGCTATAGGTTCACTCAAAGATTAGTACTCAAAGCAAAGTTTTGAATCTTTTACTGACCAGACTCAAGCCGCTGAATATTTCAACTCTTCATGGATGAAATATCTCCATATAAATCTTCATTAGTCAGTTACCCAGCTATGCGACTGCAGAATCAGGTGCACTATCAACATTAAATCTGAGGTCACCAAAATAATTCAGTTTCTAGGAGCAAAAATAGGACGGTTACATGACAAGATGTTTACAGATAACTTTTAGAGCATCAAAAGAAATGTCTTAGGGAGAAACATTATAAAATAACTATAAAAAAAAGAACAGACACTTCAATTTATCTCCAGATTTTTAAAAAGAGAAGGTCAAATCTGGTCAGGTTTCTTTCAGGGTCGTAAGAAAAAATAAATAAATTGCTGGAACACTCCAGGCTGCATTCAGGGGAACAGGAAACTAGATGTTACTGACAACGTATCATATAACATACTTAAATCCCTCCCACTGATTCCACATATTCCTTATTTCTATATCACTGCAGGCTACCTCGGCCACTGTTGCCTTTTTTGTTTGACTGATCATCATCTCAGCCTTAATACTTAGAGGCCGGTGGTGAGTCACAAAGATCGCTGTGCAACTGCATGTGAAACATAATGAGGACAGGTGGGGGTGGGGAGACACAAGAGAAATTTATTATCAGGTAAAACGCTACCAGCCATGCTACAAAAATGGTTTCAGGGGCTTAATGAGTATGAAGTGTTTTATAAAGCCATTACCTCACATCAGCTAAAGTTGTAAACAACTGGAACAAAATTTGTTTTTTTATTTAAAGTGGATTCACAACACCATAAGGCTGAAAACAATATTTAAAATTAAAATATTAACAAACAGAAAAAGGAAGGAATGAAAAAGCATCCCACCTGCAGATCAGCAGCACAGATAGCAATTACACTGAAATTACAGGCTGCCCTCTTGAGAGGCGAGTTGGAAGGAAAGTTTATGAAGAAATACACATGTGGTGAAAGTATGTAGATGGATTTCCAATAAGCTTGCAACATTAGACTGTTTAACTATCTGCTTTTTTTTATCTGCATGGAAGCTGCTTTACTGAGGTGTTTAGGAAATAAACGGCATCTCTGTCAAGCTTAAAACATAATGCACATACACTCAACAAAAATATAAACGCAACACCTTTGTTACTGCTCCCATTCCCCATGGGATGGACGTAGAGACCTAAAATTCATTCCAGATACACAATATAACCATCCCTCCCAAACAGTGGTCACAAATCAGTCCAAATGTGTGGTAGTGGGCACATCTGCTATATTGAGATAATCCATCCCACCTCACAGGTGTGCCACATCAGGATGCTGATCTGACATCATGAGTAGTGCACAGGTGTACCTCAGACTGCCCACAACAAAAGGCCACCCTGGAATGTGCAGTTTTGTCTCACAGCAAAATGCCACAGATGCCACAGCAATGAGGGAGCGTGCAATTGGCATGCTGACAGCAGGAATGTCAACCAGATCTGTCGCCCGTGCATTGAATGTTCATTTCTCAACCATAAGCCGTCTCCACAGGCGTTTCAGAGAATATGGCAGCACATCCAACCGGCCTCACAACCGCAGACCTCGTGTAACCACACCAGCCCAGGACCTCCACATCCAGCAGGTTCACCTCCAAGAATGTCCCAGTTCTTGCATGGCCAGCATACTCACCAGACATGTCACCCATTGAGCATGTTCGGGATGTGCTTGACCGGCGTATACGACAGCGTGTACCAGTTCCCACGAATATCCAACAACCTCGCACAGCCATTGAAGTGGAGTGGACCAACATTCCACAGGCCACAATTGACAATCTGATAGACTCCATGTGACGATGTGTTGCACTGCATGAGGCAAATGGTGGTCACACCAGATACTGACCGGTTCTGGGTCCCCAGACCCCCAATAGCGCAAAAAAATGCACATTCCAGGGTGGCCTTTTGTTGTGGGCAGTCTGAGGTACACCTGTGCACTACTCATGATGTCAGATCAGCATCCTGATGTGGCACACCTGTGAGGTGGGATGGATTATCTCAATATAGCAGATGTGCCCACTACCACACATTTGGACTGATTTGTGACCACTGTTTGGGAGGGATGGTTATATTGTGTATCTGGAATGAATTTTAGGTCTCTACGTCCATCCCATGGGGAATGGGAGCAGTAACAAAGGTGTTGCGTTTATATTTTTGTTGAGTGTAGAAGAAAGGATCCATCCATCCATCCATTTTCATCCGCTTTGTCCGGGGCCGGGTCGTGGGGGCAGCAGCCTAAGCAAAGAGGCCCAGACCTCCCTCTCCCCAGCCACCTCCTCCAGCTTATCCGGGGGAATACCAAGGCGTTCCCAGGCCAGCCGAGAGATATAATCTCTCCAGCGTGTCCTGGGTCTGCCCCGGGGCCTCCTCCCGGTGGGACATGCCTGGAACACCTCACCCAGGAGGCGCCCAGGGGGCATCCTTGTCAGATGCCCGAACCACCACAGCTGGCTCCTTTCGATGTGGAGCAGCAGCTGCTCTACTCTGAGCCCCTCCCGGATGGCCGAACTTCTCACCCTATCTCTAAGGGAGAGGCCAGCCACCCTTCGGAGGAAGCTCATTTCTGCCGCTTGTATCCGCGATCTCGTTCTTTCGGTCACTACCCACAGCTCGTGGCCATAGGTGAGGGTAGGGACGTAGATCGACCGGTAAATTGAGAGCTTCGCTTTTACACTCAGCTCCCTCTTCACCACGACGGACCGGTGCAGCGTCCGCATTACTGCAGCTGCAGCCCCAATCCGTCTGTCGATCTCCGGCTCCCTTCTCCCATCACTCGCGAACAAGACCCCGAGATACTTGAACTCCTCCACTTGGGGCAGGAACTCATCCCCGACCCGGAGTGGGCACTCCACCCTTTTCCGGCTGAGAACCATGGCCTCAGATTTGGAGGTGCTGATCCTCATTCCCGCTGCTTCACACTCGGCTGCGAACCGCTCCAGTGCGAGCTGGAGGCCCTCACCCGATGAAGCCAACAGAACCACATCATCTGCAAAAATCAGAGATGAGATTCTGAGGCCACCAAAGCGAAAGCCCTCCGCCACTTGGCTGCGCCTAGAAATCCTGTCCATAAAAATTATGAACAGAACCGGAGACAAAGGGCAGCCCTGGCGGAGCCCATCACCCACCGGGAACGAGTCCGACTTATTGCCGGCAATGCGAACCAAGCTCTTGCAACGGTTGTATAGGGATCGAATGGCCCGTAGCAATGGGCCAGACACCCCATATTCCCGCAACACCTCCCACAGGACACCCCGAGGGACACGGTCGAATGCCTTCTCCAAGTCCACAAAACACATGTAGACTGGTTGGGCAAACTCCCATGCACCCTCAAGTATCCTGGAGAGGATAAAGAGCTGGTCCAGTGTTCCGCGACCAGGACGAAAACCGCATTGTTCCTCCTGTATCCGAGGTTCGACTAACGGACGAACTCTCCTTTCCAGCACCCTGGCATAGACTTTCCCAGGGAGGCTGAGGAGTGTGATCCCCCTGTAGTTGGAACACACCCTCCGGTCCCCTTTCTTGAAGATGGGGACCACCACCCCGGTCTGCCAGTCCACAGGTACTGCCCCTGATCTCCACGCAACATTGCAGAGGCGTGTCAACCAGGACAGCCCTACAACGTCCAGAGCCTTCAGGAACTCGGGGCGGACCTCATCAACACCAGGGGCTCTGCCACCAAGGAGTTGTTTAACTGCCTCAGTGACCTCGCCCCCGGAAATTGGCGGGTCATTCCCCTCATCCCCAGACTCTGCTTCCTCCTCGGAAGACGTGTCAGTGGGATTAAGGAGGTCCTCGAAGTATTCCTTCCACCGCCTGACAATTTTCTCAGTCGACGTCAGCAGCGCTCCGCCAGCACTATACACAGTGCAGGTAGAGCACCGCTTTCCCCTCCTGAGACGTCTGACGGTTTGCCAGAATCTCTTCGAGGCAGCCCGAAAGTCTTTTTCCATGGCCTCTCCGAACTCCTCCCACACCCGAGTTTTTGCTTCAGCCACTGCCCGAGCCGCATTCCGCTTGGCCTGTCGATACCTGTCGGCTGCCTCCGGAGTCCCACAGGCTAACCAAGCCCGATAGGACTCCTTCTTCAGCCTGGTGGCTCCCTTCACCTCTGGTGTCCACCATTTGGTTCGGGGATTACCACCACGGCAGGCACCAACCACCTTGCGGCCGCAGCTCAATGCAGCAGCTTCGGCAATGGAGACGCTGAACATGGTCCATTCGGACTCAATGTCCCCAGGCTCCCTCGGATAGAAGAAAGGATAAAAAAATAAATTAACATAATAAGTCAAGTTGATGATGTAAACTATCAAATAAACTCAACAATTCGCTGTTGCTTAGTAACAACATAGTATAACAAGAGCGAAAACCTCTGCCACTCTCCGGATAGTGTTTACTTGTAAGGGAATGATACTGTATTTTCTATATATTCATTTTTGTTAGCCTGTCCTGTCCAAGGTAGTTGGGATAGGCTCCAGCCCCCCGTGACCCTGACAAGGATAAGCCGTAGAGAAAGGATGGATATATTCATTTAGTCTTCTGCGTGTGGTAAAAAAAAAATCAGATAAGGGTACCGTGACAGATGTTTAGGTTGATTGCACAAACATTACGTAGGTTGAAATTTACTGATTTGTAAGTAACTGAACATGAATATCTTGAGCTTAATATTCAATATTATACTATAGTATATATAAAAACAGGCAGCTCGTTTTATTTCTCTCAACAATACGTTCTTTGATGATATAAAACATTTTTTAACCAATAGATCATTGAGTGGAGCTTGAAGACCTTGGTGGATGTGAGTCAAATTAGAATGACTTGTTAACGAGACCCCACTTTACACGTTTTATCAGAATTCATTCAAAACTTTTCGAGCTATCCTGCTTAACGACGCACACAAATACTGCCAGAAACATAACTTCATTGCAGGAGGTAATTATTTCTTCTTAACATCTAATTAACTAGTGATTAAAAAGCATTTCTTGATGCATTACTGAACCTGAGCCTGAATTAGAATCAGCTTAACTGGCCAAGCATGCAAGGACTGTGACTGTTTTCAGAATGAACACAAAGAAAAAGAGAAATAAACTCATAAAATTGACTCCCATGTGTCCACTGTTTGCTTTGTACTGCTCACTCAGTTCCTGTTACAACCCCGAGAACTAAGAAAGTAAATTTCCATCACTTCAGGTAGCATATTTATGCAGCAGTTAGCAGTTGTTGGTCTAAGCATATTAAAGCACTCCTACTTCCTGTAAAGTGTACCATCTTGCACTGTGGACCGAGAGAATGACGACTGAGAGCCAGAGCTGCCAAATTTGTACACACTACTCATGGCGGTCACCTGGGAGCACATCCATTCCACCTGACTAACCAGTGTTTGTCAAAGCCAGAGTCGTGCTGCTTGGCTGATCTACCCATCCCCCATTGGCACTGCACACACAACCCCCCCCCCCAAAAAAACAAAAAACAAAAAGAAAAATCAGCCATGCTTTTGAATGCACCTTTGAAACGGGCAAAGAGCCTCCCAGCACAGCGCACAACAAAGTAGGACACAAGGCAACTTAGCAGTGTACGTGCTGGTGCAGAAACAAATACAGATACTGAAAGGGAGATGCATGCACACTCTTACTAACTCCCTCTGATGCACTTAAAAGCAATGAGTAAAATATTGATAGCCCAAGGAGGTCCGGGCTGCTCAGTATGTGCTCTGTACGCACTAGGAAAGAAAGTATGTTCATGTGTCTGCTAAAATGAGTATCTTCAAAATCTGTATCCATATAAAAGTCAGAATAAATGCCATTTGTTTCTACTGGTCTCAAAATTGAACTTCAGAGGGTTCATCTTATTCAGCAACAAAAACCTTCTTCATTGTCAAAAACATTTGCATCTCCTAGCTATTATACGATAAAAATCGTATAATAGCTGCAAAGACGGGCTAATTGTCATATTGATGTGATTAACAGTTAGTACCGTTATTAACCCGCAGAGATAAGGCAGCAGCCCATGTGCCAGTTAAATCACGAGCCAGGGAGGGGTGGGGGACAGCACAACGCCACGTGAGCGTACCATCTCTCCACTTTCTCGCTCGTCCCTCCTCATCATACACATGCATTCACCCCCCTGCTGTGGTATTGGAGAAAGCGCTAATGGACAGAAGTGATTACTGGCCACCTTAAGGTTGAATAGGCGAGATGAATAGATACGGTCACAGCCTCGCAGGGGGAGTGGACGAATTGCCTGACCTTCGCATGAAAAGACCAGACTCCAATCTGTCATCCACAAACTTCGCTGCACACCACCTGCTAGGCTGTTTTTTCACACTGTGTGGCACCAGGTAATGAGCAATTTTGAAAAGAAAGCAAGATGGAAAAAAAACCAAACCCAAAAAACAGAACACCTTGCTAAGTGTAGAATAGCGAAAGCCCCTTTTCCACAGCAGAAAAATACACATTACTACTTTCAGCTACAACACACCCTTTCTTGTTCATATCTCGCACGTGCACGTGGTCTCACATGTTCTCACGTGCACCCGGAAACAAATACAACTGCAGATGGCAATAGTAAAAAAAAAAATCACAGTCAAAAGAGCATCAAACGAAAAAAATGTGACAAATATTGAAAATTGTGTTTTAGTTGTGTTTGGAAGGATCAAATCCAGTTTCCCAGAATGAAAACATGAAAACACAAATTTGCACATCATAAGCACAACAAATGAGCAGCTTTGGGCTCGGAAAGGACAACTCAAACTGAGTAAAATATCAAAGAAAAGAATAAAGGGAGGTAAGCAAAAAGGGGAGAGAGGAGTTGAATTCACTGTTACCTAGAGAAAAGAGAAAACATTGTTAACAGTATTTTCTTCAGCTCAAAGCCCTTGCACTAAAAAAAAAAAAGAAATCTGAGGGGAAACTGGAAATAGAAGAATTAGTACTTGGTATCAAGAACAGAGCGAGACGAAGCAAAGTCAACACAGAGACAACGAGAGGCCACGGGACAGATGCAACACTGAACACTGGGAGCACGCTGGCTGTGTGACTGGATGCCCTACCTGTTTGGCTGAGTTGAGAGGTACTCCGGCTCTTGCGCGACATGCCAACCATGGCCTGCATTTTGGCACCAATGCTGGAGCGCCTCTTCTTGTCGTCAGTGCCTACCGTGCCAACCGCCGTGTCCGACTGACTGCCGTCCGTCTTCTCCAGGTTACACATGTCGCCACTGATGCTTGTGCTCTTGGTCATGTTCATCCCACCCGATGAGCCCATCTGCCTGTTTTTCATTTTGGATGCAAAGTCACTGTCAGCCACCACCATAGATGGGGGGGAGGGAAGGGGACAGGTGAAGACAGAGAAGAGAGGACAGGGCAGAGAAGGGGAGAGAGGAAGCCAGTGGAGGGGGATGTGAATGGAGAGATGATGGAGGAGGAAACAGAAGGAGAGGATGGAAGAGGAGAGGAGAGGGATAGTAGATGACAAGGTGTGGGGTGAAAAGGAGAAAAGGACAGAGTTCAGGTACAGGAGTTCATGACTTACAGTATAGATGAGGTTAACACTGATGTAGTGTATATTCTAAAGCCTTTTCATGCAGTGAAAGACCAACCATAGCCTACTCTCCAGCTCTGTAAATGGGTTTGTAAAAGTTTTGAAGCCGTTTGGGAAATCGGGAGTAACATAGAGTTAATACTCTGCATTTTATCTGTTAGGTTATTTCGTTTTTTGATTTAAGATGTCTAAAGACACTAATCAACTAAGACTCTGGTATTATTCTGAGTATTAATTTAATAATCAAAGTATTAATTTATTAAATGAAAAGTTCACGGACATCCACAAGTAGGTAAGAGTTGTGATCAAGCGCTCAAAGCTGCACACAGAAAAGTTGCCTGTCATCAGCATTATTCTCCAGCTCCTGCAGTTTGAAAGGAAATAGGCCAGTGTTCAAATGAGGGTCCTATTTTAGCCCTGCCAGTAAAATTATCTTTAAGAGACAAATTACATTCTGTATCATAGGCTCTGAATTCTTAATGGGATAAGTTACGTGTAGCACCCTCATTAATTTAAGTGTCTGACCTCCATCATGTAACTGTGTTGCAAAGACCACTCATAGAAAGATGTGCTGGGTAAAACGGGAAGGTTTAATACATTTTGACGGCTGATTCCATCAATTAATTCAATCGTACTCCAAATTTCACATATATCAGACACTCTGCTGTATTTGATAAACGCTGGAGTTTATGTCTGATATGGTTGCGACATCTCATTATCCTGCGTATGAACACAGTGGTGCTTTTAGTTTAGACAATCAGCCGTGCCTAAACATCAGCAGTCGACCAGGCCTTCGTCTGTCTCACGCACATTCTCATGCAGTTAGCTCATAAACAACATATGGAACCGTCATGAATGTGTGAGCACGTAGTAATGGCTGCTCATGTCACTCCTTGCTATGCTGGCGTGGATAGTATACACTGGCACATGCGTATCCTGTTTTGGCGGTCTGCACTTCATATTTTGTTTTTCAGCTGCTGTTGGTGAAATAAATCAGGTGTGCTGTTAAAGAGCACCTCGTACCCCAGCCAGCAGTAGCAAACCTTTTGTTTATACCAGTTCTAGCACCAGTGGCTTCTGTTAAGTATCAGCCTGTGCTTCAACACATAAATATTGAATGCTTATTGGGAGATTAGCGCCTTTGATCGGTTATTGCAGCCCAGAGGCTTTGAAGACGACTCCAAGCGCTCGGCCGGCACCACGGGCCCGTGTGCTACAGGTGACATTCTAAAATATGCTCTTTCACCATCTCATTTCATCTGCTCCTCACACGGCGATCGCGCCGCTTCTTTCATTACATCAGCACAGCAGCGAGGTCAGGGGGGATCGTGGCCTCTAACAATGATTGCCAGCTGAGGTTAAAATGCATGAGCGCAGAGCTTTCAATTAGAAATTTATGTTCTGTAAAATATTTAGCGACACAAAATAGGAAATGAGATGAAATGTATTCTTCTGATGGAATAAATGTCTCGTCTAATTCCCTACTTGTCTAATAGAACACACAGTGCCTGTCACCACGTTTATATCAAAGGCAAACTTTAATCCTTCTCTAGGAGGATGGCCAATAATAATATTTAATCTAAAGTGATGAACACTGCCGGTACGTGGACACATTCTACCCATTATCGGAACAGATGAATTATACCCAAACCACTAAGGGTCTATGATGGTTTGTTCCCTAAAGGGTGAACTTGCAACTGGATTGAATAAACATTTGGCTCTAACTGAATTGACGGCGCTTTTATTTTTCGTTTGTTTGTTTTTTTGTCAAAATGCACAAACATCTGCTCTTAATGGACACACTGTTCTAAAGTAAATCATAGTCTCACGATTCTTCATACTCTCATAAACTGGTGTAAAAGGACACCTTACTTTGATTGTCCTCAATAAAAACAAGTGCATAAAATCTCTCGCACCTCCTCTCATTACAGTTTCGCCACTCTCTGAACAGGTCTTGGCACTCAATCCAGGGTTGCTGTGTAAATATGCCTACTTGGAAAACTGGGTCTCTCCAGGGATTTCTGATTTTCAACCTCAGCTCAAAGAACACAGAGCTCCTCATCATGCAGATTGCTCACCATGCATTTTCATCTAGGCCAACATGTTCCCAAAGCATAACCCAACCCCAAAATACCTTCGAAATCTTTGGTGTTGCAAAAATGTAGACAGGTTTTGCTACACAAAGCTGTCTTTAATAGGCCAATCTCCATACTGTATCATGTATTGATCATTTTTAGAAACCGATGGTAAACATTTAAATAAAGTCTTCTAAAAGGAAATGAGTCAATAGATATTAAGCAACTTTGGGGTGAAATATACATTTTATTTATTTAGTCTCACTAACAACAAGGAAGGAGCAGCTGTTATTAAAGGTGAATCATAAATGATGTATGGAAAAGTGCAGGTACCATGGCAACCGTGCCCCAAATCAGAGCATTAGCATGCGTTCATGCCTGTCAAATTTCTTTTGTGTTTTTTTTTTGCAGAGGTTGCAGTGAGCAGAATGGAAGTGATTCATTAAAGTCTGGATCTCATATTTATCTTAAGCTGTAACTTGGATACGACAGTCTCATTCAGAGCAGAGATTTTCGCTTCTGTCTTCAAAGGACTAAAAACACACACGGCTATCATGATGCTCGTATGCCAAGCCTGTTTAATGTGTAGCAGATGTGTATTTACACTGTGACCTCAATACATAGGAGATGACTCATAAATAGATGTAGCTGGTGGCCATGTTTCTGCTAAATCACACTGCTTTACTACTTTCACACACACAGATAAGGAGAGCAGCGAATGCATCTTTTGTAACTTGAAGCACATCGCGTGTCACTTGCTGACTCCTCAAATCATCTCGATACATGTGATTGACTGTTTTCAGTATTCTGACTTCAAATCTGGAGGCTCTCATAGAAAAGCTTTTTTACCTATAGATATTCTCTGCTTGATTACGGTTCAAGTTCTGAGATTTGTGGCTTCAATGCCCAGTGGCACAATTGACTATGCAGTGGCATGAATAACAGATATGCTAAATGTTCTATCTCATACATGCTCTATCTCACAGATCCTAAGATTATTAGCATGCAGCAATTTTGTTTTTTCTATTGTGTGCAGCTGCAAAAATCATGACTCAGTGAGCAAACCTGAATGAACAAAACGACGCGGAGTGTTTGATTTTTTATCTCTCAAAAAGCAGAATATTGCATTACTCACAACTAGGTGGAATATCAGTTTATACTGTAGCTGTCATGAAGGAACAAGGGTTGATCACACAGATGAGAGTTGCCAGCATTTTTTAAAGTAGGACCAAATGAGCTCACTTTCAGTCAAGATGAAACACGTTGCAACTGCAGCATTGTAGCTTAAATCAAATCTCTGGGACGCGTGTGCTCAAGTCGGCTTTTTTCAAATCTCATTTGTACGTTTCCGGTGAATTCACTGAAAGTGATTACCCCGTGGTCATCAGTATGAGGTTTGTGATGTGACACATAAAAACAGGGAAATATCGAGGAGTAGCTGGAGACAAGGAGGAGGTCTGAGTCGACAAGTTGCACGTGCAAAACATGACTGCAGGGGAGCAAGTGAAGAACACGGACTGATAAAATACTGATGCAGCATCCCAACACATCACAGCACATACAATAAAGCGATATACACAGCAACTTCAGAGCAAACCGATGGATGAGTGGGCAAAGCGTTAGGACTTCCTAATCTTCTGTTTGCACTGTATAATCCACGATCCACTGTGTAAGTACAATTTACTTACACTTCAGTGGATCTGCTCCTGTTTCTGCATGTGCATTTAGCCTCCTACGCGCATGTGCAGAGTGCACCTTCTCAATCAGACGGTGCACACTAGTGTAGAGTTAATCACGCGTGAGAGGGTGTAGCTTTTATCTTAATGTGTTTTCTGTTAAGACCGAGGGGCAGAACTAATATTGGTGAGAAGCGCTTGCTTGGATCCTGCTGTGAATGTGATTTGATGGTAAAGACATCTTATCAGGAGTGCAAGCTAAGCTTCTTTCTGTTGGCCTTCCAAATAAATTTTGCTCTTGAATTTGCTCTTGACACAATTTTCAGACCTGCTAGTCCAGCACAGTGCAAAAATGAAACCACAGTCTCTTGTGGTTTACCAGGAAATAGTGTCATGTTAAATATAGTCTTAACATGTTAGAAGCCAAGCTTCTAATATGCCAAGACAAGAAGCCAAGGCTCACTAAACATTTAGACATGAAGGTCCACTCAGAAAAACAACAGCTTTTATGATGTGTAGTAAAATATCAACAGTTCACCTAACCTCTGATTTAAATAAGTCTTCGACTTTATATTTACTGTACATCTCTATGCACACTTTGTGTGAATGTGACTATTATTATTATTATTATTATCATCATCACTTGTATGTACAGTTATACGTTTAATACAGGGAGGCACTTTGTTGAACCTCTTAGCAAATCAAAAATTGATGTTTACGAGGGTCTTGCAGTACACCTTGTGGTAATGCTGGATTTACAGTACTGCATTAAATTTGTGCCATAACCTGGTGCTCACTTTCTCATAAATGTCTCATAAATATTGATCAGCAAAAGGCTGATACCTATGTGAAACATAAGGCAACAGGCTGTGATTGTATCTAGCACACTAATAATCCTAATAGTATTTTTCCATAGTAAACATGCAGTTTTTCTTGTTTTCATTGCTCTTTTTCATTGGTTCGAAGGTCTTCTCTACTTCCTGCATGTCGATAAAAGTAACTGTTGTTTAAAAGCATGAAACATGAAGAGCTCAGTTTTCCTCGTGGTGTCAGAGCATTGCAGGCATATGGTAAAAGCAAGCTCTGATTAAGTGCAGTACTATAAATTCAGGATAAAGGTTATTCTTTAGATAGTAACTGTAGAGTTCAGATTATCTGATGTGTGAACAGACTGCATGGACACCAACTGTTTTCATGTCACTGCAATTATACACTGCTCAAAAACGTTAAAAGGAACACTTTAAAAATACATTCGATCCCAATGGGATGTGTGCATGACTCACAACACTGGAGCGTGCACTTATTGAGATGACCACTGCTGTCCTGGGAGATCTCCCCCAAAATCTGGACCAGAGTATTACTCAGCTCGTCGACAATCTAAGGTGCAACTTGGCAGCTTGGACTGAGTAAAACATAATGTCCCAGAGGTGCTCTGTTGGATGTAGGTCAGTTGAGCATGGAGGCCAGTCAGTAGTATCAATTTCTTCATCCTCCATGAACAGTGTGCTTACTCTAATTACATGAGGCCGGGCATTGTTGTGCACCAGGAGGACCCACTGCACCAGTATAAGTTCTGACAATGTGTCCAAGAATTGCATCCTGATACCTAACGGCCGTCAGGGTGTGTGAGGCCTGTGGGTCCCTCCATGGATTATGCCTCCTCAGACCATCAAGGACCCACCACCAAATTGGTCATGCTGAACGATGTTACCCTTCCACGTCTGTCACATGGGCTCAGAATGAACCTGCTCTCATCTCTGAAAAGCACAGGGCACCAGAGGTGGAGCTGCTGATTCTGGTATTCTATGGCAAATGCCAATCAGGCTCCAGTGCTGAACAGTGAGCACAGAGGCCACTTGAGGACGTCGGGCCCTCAGGTCACCCTCATCATGTCTGTTTTTGATTGTTTGGTCAGAGACGTTCACACCAGCGGTCTCCTGGAAGTCATTTTGTAGGTCTGGCAGCACACATCCTGTTCCTACGTGCACAAAAGAGCAGATACCAGTCCTGCTGATGGGATAAGGACCTTCTACGGCCCTGTCCAGCTCTCTTAGAGTAAGTGGCTGTCTCCTGGAATCTCCTCCATGCTCTTGAGACTGTGCTGGGAGACACAAAAATCCTTCTGGCTATGTCACACATTGATGTGCCATCCTAGGGGAGTTGGACTATCTGTGCAAGCTCTGTAGGGTCCAGGTACCACCTCATGCTACCAGTAGTGACACTGACCCTTGCCAAATGCAAAACTATTGAAAAAACAGTCAGAAAAGATGAGGGAAAAACATCATTGGTCTTTACCTGGAAAACCATTCCTGTTTTTGAGGTTATGCACCTCTAATGCACCTGTTGATGATTTCAATACCATCATAGAAAAAGTTTAACACCAACCCACAAGTTGAACTGACTTGATGCTCTGATTAAAAAGTGTTCCTTTATCTTTTTTAAGCAGTGTAAAATATTAATGCTACTCTACCTTAGTATTGTTAAAGGTCAACAGAGCCACAGTTACACCATCATCAAGGTAAAGAGAGGAGGGTAGTCACCACACTCTGTCTTGCACGTCCTCATATAAATGTGCAAAAGACAGTCGTCCACTGGGATCTACAGCGGGATCTATACTACTGTTAGTAGTTTTCTTCATCATTGTTAGTCTACAGTTTGAAGCTGCTACACATGTGTTACCTGAGGTCAGTCTCTGAGATACTCCTTTGGTGCAAGTCCTCTTCTTTCTCCATCAAATCCTTCTGATGCTCTTCGCCTGCGTCTACCTTTCCCTCCCACTCCTTCCCCCCTCTCTGCACCCTTCCTTCTTTACTAGCCCCTCTGCCTTTTTCTCCTGCCTCCTCTTCCTCCCTCACTTCTCCTAACTGCTCATCCCCCTCCCGAGAATGGCTCCTCGATCGCAACTGGCTGAAGATGGAAACAGAGGCACAAAGAGCAGCACATGCAAAGCCAAAAGAAACAGAAAAAACAGAAAAAAACAAACAAAGCGTGAACAATGTCAACAACAAAAGAGAGACGAACACAGAGATGCAACGCAGCCATGATCAAAAGCAGACTGATTCTAAATCACAGAAGAACTAACGTAGACTTAAAGCAAAGCACCATGCAGAGGAGTTTGTTTTTGCTTTGATATGAGACGACACCCAAAGAGTAGAAATATGTTTAATGTTTCAGTGACTACTGCCAGATATGGACAAACTTCCCCCACAGCGTGAAGGAACAGAGTTCAACCACTTGGCTCCAGATTCTCTAAAATGGAGCCAAACTTGAACTCATCACAGGGAGAAAATGACACGCAGCGCTACAGGAGGGGCATTTTCTCCTCGGGTAACCATGTGCAAACAGTTTCAAATTTGAAAACGTCTGGACATGGTAATGAATATGGGTTTCACCGCTGAGGGGGGCGGGGTTTGTCCATTCCAGCTTGATGGTAATTTAAAGAGCGACACAAAGTTTGCATCAGCCTACCGGATCTTGCGGTTTCCTTGCGGCCTTTCTGACTGGACAGACATGTAGCTCGTGCTGCTGAACCGAGAGGCACTACTGGTTCTCGACACAGCGGACACGTCGCTTACATCACTGTCCGACGACTTGGCTGACAAGTTGTCGGAGCCCCGTGGATCTCTGCCTGAACGCTGCAAAGAGGGCAAAGAATAAGACATAAAGTATGGTGACATCAGATATCACAAGTTTGGGGTTTTTTGAGCACTCAACAATTTTAACAAGTACAAAATGTTGTTGCTAAAATAGTCCCAATGAAAACTTCAACAAGTTACCAAAGGGTAGAGATTTCTAAAATGACTTCTACGTCTTTGCCTTGTAAGGGAAAACTATTTGATCAAGACAAGCAGTATTTCAGAAATAAGCTGTTGAATGTAAATAAAAAAGAAGAAATATGCACACTATTTTTACGTTAGGCATATTAGGTGAGCGACTTTAAAGGTCAGTATTTTAATTATGTAGTGGGAAAACATTGGGCTTGCAGTTAAATACCGCAGGGGTTCATGGTTTGAGATTTGGTCTTGCCAGGTTCAGAGACTAGGAAAAGTTATAAATGACATCCACAATTTCAGCTTGACTTTCATTTTTGTGTACAAAAGGCTGGAATGGCACACGAAAGCATGTCTTCGTTTCATTCAGCTTCTGATCAGCATCCATTGTTTGTGTGTGTGTTGCAGGTTTTCACAGGCTTGTCTTGTTGATTTTAATTGACTTTTTACATTTGAGCTAATTTATGCTTTGGATCTATCTAGCATGGATATATTAGATGGTAAATGGACTGCTACTTAAATTGTGCTTTTCTAATCTAACTGAGCACCTAAAGCATTTGTTACTTGTCACCGGTAGTGTCGTGGATGAGAGAGGGAGGACCCAAACGCTGGACTCACAGGCAGGTAGGTGAAGGTGGATGTTTATTGCCGAAGGAGCGAGCAAACAGTACAGAGGGAGGAGATGGCTGGCTGGCTGGCTGACTGAATGAATGAATGAATGAATGAATGAATGAATGAATGAATGGCCAAAGGACTGACTGACTGAACATACAGACGACATAGACATCAGACGTACATCATCAATGACCCGACACTGAATGGGTAGAACAGAGGGCTTAAATACACAGACTGGTGATAATGATGATAATAAGGGACCGGTGAGTACACAGCTGAACATAATGAACTAATGATAATGGGAAGAGGACTGAACATAATACACACAGACCAAGGCTAAGACAATAAAACAGGAAGTGGAACAGGCAGTAGATAAACAGTGAATGTGAACTGAAAACACTGGGTCACCGACCCAGGAACCCTGACATTACTATAGTTCTCATTCTCCCAGTCAGTGCTTTTTGTGCAAGATCTTGTCTAATATTTGCACACTTACTCACACTCTTTATAAACAAACATGATGCGTGTTTTAGAGTAACAAGTAAAATGAATTCTGGAAACTAGATTTTTGAATTGGGAACTAGGGCCAAAAAATAAAACTGTTGCAAAAGTGACAAAACTGCAGATTCTTCAATGGCCCCTTTGAAGATGTCACACAAGCAAGCTCCTATGTTAAAATGCCCAGTTTCACAGCAGAAATAAACCTAACATTGGTCCAGGCCGGGCGTCGACAATCTTCAACATCAAAAGAGCCATTTTAGCTCCTCCCAACAAACTACGAGAGAAAAAGTGCAGCACACGTGTGTAACGTGGATTAACATGTTTATTTTCTATGAGTTTCTAACTTGAATATGTCAAGCTCTGCCTGCTCTTGCATTACTGTGTTCGATTAACAATGCAGACAAAGAAATAATGCGCACATTTGTGATTACACTTGTGATAAAGTTTACAAGAAGCTGTTGATCAATCACAGTCCATACAGTGTTGCTGCCAGAGACCAAAGATGGAACATTCATCAGCAACTGTTCAATAAACTAAATTTTTTGGACATTGTTTTGAAAGATATTTGCAGGCACTTAAGTTAAGCTAGCAAACATTGGAAATATTAGAAAGTCCAATTGTTCTTGATTGCATCACAGCACACCTGGGAACCTCGCTCTGCGCCGTTGGTTTCCTTTTTGCACGCTCTTTTCTTTTTCAACAACTACCCAGTTTAAAGCTATGCCTAGCAGTGTGACAGATTTGTGTGATAACAATTGGTTGTAGGTGCAATATGGCTTGCCAACAGCCTATCCATGAAATATGTAATCCAGTTTTGCTGATTGGCTAGTATTACTGGAAGGCTTTTTTGTGTGTTACATAGAATTGTTCATAACAGGTGTTTATGTCTGTGTGATGTACCTTCCTAACCAAGCTTGTTAGCATTAGCTGACAACTTAGGACTCCAAAGAGTCATCCAAATATGGTCACTCCTGGCTCTGAAACACCCAGATGGCAACAACTAAAACGCTATTCCCCAGGCTTTAAAACGGGACTTCATAAAACAAAGATTCTTGTCATGTCTTGTCAATTGTTTATATACAGGCTAAGGCTCTCATACAAAGCAGGGTTACGGGGATTAAGTAATAAGATGGTTTATAACTTACTTCAGCATGCAAAACAAGTTGGCAAAAGTCATTCCCTGTATGCCTGCTTCTTAATGCTTGTGATGTGCAATTTTACTGCTAATTTTTTAGGGTATGATTGTCACTGGGGAAGAAGCTGAATGTCTAACTAAAAACGAGCACTTTTCAGTGGAAGACTGGGTGGAGCAAAATCAGGGTTGTGCTCTGAGAACTTGTCCCACAGAGACTGTGAACTTTCCAAAAATTAAAAACAACTTGAGGTATCATCCTTCTGATTAACTGGATGAGATCCAGAATGCATCGCAGACATACAAGCATGAGGACTTGTAGAGTGCGATCTAAAAACTGCACCCACGCTTAAAACAGTCAAAAGTGGCACAAGAAGATGATCTTAAACAGGCGATCGGCCAAATTTCAATCAGGTAATGTGTTTGTTTTCCATTTTTGAAGACTTGTGATCTCCTGTAATTGTACTCTTAATACTTCATGTACATTTTACTAAAAAAATTAATGAATAATATTCTGATTTAGACATACAAAGTTTTGCATGAGTACTTAACCATAAGTGGCAGGAAGACAGTTACCATATACTGTTTAATCCAGTGACAGTCAACTGGCTCACAAAGTCGGATTCTACTCAACTAACTTTATACACAGGCTTTCCTGGAAGCTGAACTGGGCTGGGATGATCTTGGCACAGACTTAGTCCAAGCACATTTGTGAACGTGGATGTGTATATAATATCTTGTTATGTTTTGGTTGGCTGTTTACTGTAACTAAATCTGGACGGAGTGTTACAGTAACTGCCTTTATTAGCATTGTTTTTGTCAATGGGAAGATATTGCTCAACATACAAGGACTGGGGAATAATTTCAGCAGCTTTTTATAGACTCCAAATGCCATAGTTTTCATAGCATTGTCTTAAAAGGAAAGCAGACAGAGGGGCTTCATCTGCTAGGTCTCAGACCAGACCGCAGTGAGACAGCAGGCTCTGGCCGAGCTCTCTAAACATGTTCAGGACTTCTCCAGAACAGAGTAGTAAACAGTGGACTTTACACACAATTCCTTGAAATTGCAAAGTGATGTATTGAAGTATTTGGCCTAAATGACAAGGAGAAAAATGTAGTTTCCCACATAGAGATAACTCTAGGTGGCTTTAGATTGTTGTCGTTTTAGATTTGTGTGCAATGATTTTGAGATATCTTATCGTTCCATTTACTTTTTCTGGGTTAACAATGGACACTGCTGAGAAACTGTTGGGAAGGATTAATAAAATGTATCCTGTGGCGCTGTGGATGCATGTCGCTTTTTAAAGTCAAAGCTTTGAATAAAGACGTGTATAATATATATCTGTGACTCAGATGAGCTGATTAGAAGAACAGCTGTATCCAGCTCTGTGTTTTCCAGCCTTTGAGTCTTTACCAGCTGCACTTTGTTTTGATATGTTTTGTGACCATATCTGTGCATGATGCAAACATCAGTGAGCATGCATTTTGGAACTTTGTGAACAGTGTTTGTGTAGGAACATCGTTTTCTGGAGTGTTGAAGCATAAATTAAGCAGACCTGGGCGTGTTTTCTTTACCTTGTGGTAGTCCTGCTCCAGTCTTGAGTCAGAACCAGCTCCCTGCTTGTACTTGTTCATCTTTAGTTTCATCTGTCTGGTCCTCTCCTCCATGTCCATACCTGAGCACAGAGACAGATGCGAGTCAGCTGGGAGCTGGTGGACTGTGAGGAGAGCCTCATGGAGGGGCATACTGTTATGGTGAGAGAGGCTTCTGTTGAGCTATGAGCCATGAGCTATGACGGGACAGATCTAATGGGAAAAGCTGAATGGTTGGCTGTTTTTAACAAACACAAACCCGTAAACATATGCTGCATAGAATAATAAACTAATTTTTGAAATCAATAAGTCCCACAAAAAATGCTGCTTTTTAGTCAGTCACTAATATTCAAATATTTTTATCTGACCTCAGTAAAACACATTTGAATGCTAAGCCAAATTACTCCAGTACTACTACAGCACTAAATGTAACAATACTAGTGATGCATTTTTAAAAAAAACTCTAGATGAAAGGAAATGATTAAACAACAAATTGAAATCCCTAAACGATCACATTAATTGGCCGAAGCAGCCCTCTCGATTAAAACTGACAGGCATTTTAGTCCTTTTATAATTGCATAAAATCATCCGGTTTACCCATCTTATCACCTCCCAATTTCAGTTTAAGCTCTGCAAATGTGATTCTTACATTCGCAACCATGCACAGGCCTCTGTTGAAGTACAAATACCAATAAGAATAGGAACTGTGTACATTTTACAAACCTAAAAATGACAAAATAAGCTACAAACAGTTTCTACAGTAACCGTTTCTTTTCTGCAAAAATGTTCACCACATGGTGACTTTCCTGCTTTTTCCTGCATTTCCATTTTCCTGCTTACTCTTTGTCTCTACTTTTGTGTCATATGACCGCAGTGACAGAGTGAAGATGAATGCACACGTACAGGCGCCATGCTCACATGCCTTCATGTACACACTCGCACACAAAGAGAAACGAAAAAGCAAAGAAAAAGAGTAAAATAAAGGAATACAAGCTCAGAGCAAATGAATGACTGCATGAGTGAAGCGAAAGGAGTTGACGCATCACGCAGTTAGTAAACTACATGTGATTTCGCATCTCTCCCGGAGTATTTTGTTAACTAATAGTATTTAATTTAACTTTGTTAAATGATTGTAACTGAGCTGCTTTTGAAATTCCAGTGCAGTCAGAAAGTCGTTTTTTGTGATCGCTTCGTTTCAGTGGTCGTGATAAATATGAGGTTAAAATTGAACAACTTTGAGTTCATGTTCTTTTATACCAACACGTTCTCATCCCAACTTGTAACATAGAAACACATGTGACAAATCGCCAGTGTGTTACGCGTTTGGAGGCACGAGAGCCGTTTGGAATGAATCTATACATGTAAATGTGTTTTACGTTCTGATCATGAATCACTTTGGAAAACACTATCTGATAGTGTTAAGGTTATGGTTATGGTTAGGGTGTAACACGGCTGGAGCGTGTGTTACCGCCGCGAGTGGCATTCTATTGGGTTCAATTGAGAATCCGGAGCATCTCATAAGGACGCGGAAGGGTACCTTTCGTTACTATGAGACGCCTCGGGACATGACAAATCGTCTGTATGTTATGTGTTGGCAATGACAATGCTCTGTTTATCCAATTTTTATTGGACAGACAAGATTGGACAGTTCATCACAATAAATTGTGTTAGATCCTAGAAGACTGATGGCTTTTTCATGCTTGAAGCTGGAGAAACGAGGCAGTTAGCTTAGCTTATCATAAAAACATTTAACCTCGTGTGGTCTAGACATAAAAAGCTGAACGACCAGGACCTCAGAGGCTAGCTGCTTAACAAATTGTACCTCTTGTTTTGGACTGCAAAGAGACCACATTTTAAGTGACTCGGTGACTGTGCATGAATGTGTGCGGCAATCATTGTTTCATTTCAAAGCAAATCTGTGGAACAAGATCATGAAAACCATACTCACTAAAGTGAGTAAAATTTTTGCATTAGCAGCGTTTAGGAACTCTAAGTCATTCAAAACCACACGAATCATCAAATTTCACTTGAAATAGGCCAAAAAGAAATCAATTTAGGGAAAAAGTAGCAAATCTATGTCTACAAAGAGAGTAATCAAAAGAATAAATCTGCTGTCATATGCTCACAGTAAGTTGTTTTTTTTTTTTTATCTTGGTAGAAAATGACAGTGTCTCACGTGCTGCAAAGAAACCACACTGGTGTGATCGTGATCATGCTTTAGTGAATGACAAGCCCACACAGTCTGTGTGCAGAAAAAATAAAGCAGCAGAAATGGTATGGAAGCCAGAAGCATCATCTACACAACAACGAAGAGAGCAACGCCGCAAGAAATTGGAGTCAAGCCAAACGGGAAAATAAAAGACGACTGAGATGAGGGGAGGCGGGTTTGAGGAGGGGGAGGGCAAGCCAGGAAGACGTACAGAGAGAATCACAGCAGAGGAAGGAGAAGAGGGAGCTGAGACAGAAAAGAAGGAAGGTGCAGAAGAAGAAGGGACAGACCTGAGTTCGTCCAACTTGGTGAGTCCGTGTCTTCTGGGATCACATCACACAATGGACAGACACAGACAGAGGAGAGGAAGATGGATGTGAGAGGATGCACGAAGGGTAAGGGGGAGGGCGAAGGAGGAGAGGAAGGATGGCTGGGAGGGCGACGCCATCACCAAAGGTCTCGGGTTTGGAGGGTCAGAGTAGACAGGAAGGAGTCGGAGGGGAGGGAGGGGGACACGACACAACAATACAACACGACAATGACAAAAACAACAAGCACAGAACACACAAACAAAATCATAGAGTACACCAAGAACACACAAACTCCACCATGGGGACAGTGAGAAGTCAAAATAGAGCAAAAAGGGTGCGAGGCCGGGGGAGGCTGAGGTAGAGAGGCCAAGAGTTTAGTTATTAGAAGTCAGAGAGAGAGGGAAGGGGAAAGGTTCTGTGCTTTAAAGGGGAAAAAAGAGCTGAAACAGGAAAGAGATGTTAATGTACCAAACCAGATAGAAACTTGAGACCTCTCTGCAGGCAGGTGAGGAAAGGAGGAAGAGGAGGAGAGAGGGGAGGGGGAGGAGGTATATAAGGAGAAGTGGATGTCACTTGAACCTGCATGGGGCAACTGTGGGGAAACAGCCTGGAAAAGTAACATGAACGGAAAAAAAAGAGGAAAAAAAAAAAGAAAAACTGAAAGCACAGAGCAGCGAGCACACAAAAGAGAGACGGCTACCTCACACAGTTTCACCAAGAGAACGTTCAAACTGACAAAAAATAGAGACATCACCTGGGTAGAGTGCGAGAGGTTTAAATACACGAAAGTGTACGCTTGGGCGCGCGCACACACACACACACACACACACACACACACACACGAGCATCAGCCACAAGATCTCTCTGAAAAGTCACACAATACCAACATTCGACTGCCTGCTGCCAGGCATCTCTGTTGATTCCGATAGATTCACATTGTATTCATACGCATATTTCACTTGTCTCTGTATTATTCATGTTCTTCCTTTCTTCCGCTCGGGCCCCCGAAATATTCTGTTTAACTCCAGAGATGAAGTGTGCTTCTGTTTCCTCTGCGGCTACCAAGACACTTTCACACGTTTTGATCTCGCGTCGAGACAGCTGCTCATTGACTGACCCGACCTCAGTTCACAGGTTTAACATCGGGGTCCGGTTTGTTACCAACCTTCTCTCTTAGAGTCATGCTGACCCCTTTTTTTTTTCTCCTGTTCTGTTCTCCAGCCCTCCCATCTGATCTCTATCCCAGGGGCTGAACCTGACAAATCAACAGTAACGACCAGGAGAGCCTTCATTGTCCTACACCCCCCCCCCCCCCCCCTCCCATACACACACACACACACATACAGAGAATTTGCATTTAGCTCAATTAGCACTCACTTAGCTTGAATAATATGGTGTCACATGAATTAAAAGACAATGTGAGGCATCTGCCTAGCTAGCTTTCATGAACGTAATAGCAGTGTGGTTTAGCTTCGTCAGTCATTCCAGGAAACACACAGAAAATATGCAGAGTTGGAGAGAAATGAGAAATGGATGGAGTGAGAAAGTGAGAGAGACTGACTGAAGACCAGGCTAGCTGTAGGTTCATCACAGATTGGCCTGTGGGAAGCAGAGGCTTTGAAGACATGCCTCTCTGCATCCTGCAGACGCACTGAGAGAGCTACTGGGTTTTTAGCTCAGAACAGCAGATGTTTTATGTTTTATTTTAAAGCCACAATCCTAAATCTGGTTCTGTTGTCAAAACGTACCAGCAAGCGGCATAACAAACTAACATAAATGAGGCTTAACTTAAAGGAAGGTGAAGGCGTGCCACCATGGGAACATTTCAGGAACACATTTCATGCTTCCTATACATCCATGGGCAAGGATCAGGTGTCATTTAAATAACGCTGTTATTTGTACAGTGCTGACAAAAAAAATCAGTAAAGAAATTAATATAAAGGGTAAGAAATCTATAAAATGTATCACTATTTTTTAAGGCGCTAGAAAAAAAACCCCCAAAACAACAATCTTTTGTGGGGGTTTTTTTCATAGTTTTAAAATGTCAACTCCAAGATGCACTGCAATACCACACCAAGCAAGAAGAGACTGAAAAATAGAAGGATGCCATCCAGAGGCTGACAAAGACACCTCCTGTTAAATCAAAGGTGTGTCCGTCTATATATATATATATATATATATATATATATATATATATATATATATATATGTGTTAGGGGTGCAAAGGTACACAAAATTGATGGTTCGGTTCGATACTTTGGTGTCACGGTTAGATATTTTTTCGATACAAAAAATGTTCATGCCTTTTTAATTTGTCATTTATTAAAATTATAAATATATATTTTAACTCAACTTAAATTTAATGTTGCTGAAACAACAAAATAGAAAAATCTATCTGATCGAGAAATCACTCATCTTTGGAAAAATAGTTTATTACAGAGAAATGTCTCTTTCCAAAATAAAAGCTATACTATACGCTTCTTCTGGGCTATATTCTCAGCAGCATATTAAACATATCAGGTCCCCATAAGGAGACTCATGTGCTAACGGCTGTCTAAATGACTCGGGTAAAGTTTGTAGCATGCGTGCTTGTTGTTTTTGTCTGCTTCCACTTGTCTTTGCACTAGGATGATGTCGGTGTAAATGTGCAGTCATATTCGTTGTGTTCCCACTAGTGCTGTCAGCGTTAATCTTGTTAAAATGACATTAACGCCATAACGCGGCAAATCTCCGTTAACGAGTTACCGCGGATCGCCCCGTGCATGGGGCTGGACGCTGTCAACAGGTTAAAGAGCTAACTTCGCTAACACAGTAATTCTCACCAATGTAACTGAGCATTGCGTGGCACATCTGACATACTGTTTTTACTTTAGTCCATGACTCGCTTACCATCAGGGTCATGCTTCACATGAAAACCAAAATAGTTCCAAACGCCAGATCTGAATCAGGGTGGGGGAGGTTCAATTTGCCATTTTGCAAAGAGCTTAGCTTCTGTCTTGCTAGCTTGTGCTGCACTCAGTGGATCTGCACTCTACAGTGCAGCCTAGGCGGAGTAGTTGAACGCAGATCCACTGAGCGCTCAACACAGACAGCATCGTCAGAAGAAAAGTTGATCAAATAAATTTAAAAAAAATGTATTGTTCGATACATATGCGTACTGAACCGAAAGCACTGTATCGAATGGTTGAATATCGATACGAGTATTGTTGCACTCCTAATACATACATATATATATATGTGTGTGTGTGTGTGTGAGGGTAGAATCCAGTTGAAAGAGTCCACACAAGGACAAGTCAAAGGAGCTTGCAAAGAAAAGCATCTGGACGTTTCACCTCTCATCCGAGAAGCTTCTTCAGTTCTAAGGTCAAATGGTGGAGAGTCCCACATTTAAACCCAGTGGGAGTTTCCCCCCACAGAGGGACAAAAGGACCCCCTGATGATCCTCTAATCACCTGAGTCAAGGTGTGAAAATGGGTGTGGATCACAATCAGCCAGGGTTTCGGGTGTGTTCATTGTGAAACCTGG
Organism: Maylandia zebra; assembly: GCF_041146795.1. NCBI lineage: Eukaryota > Metazoa > Chordata > Actinopteri > Cichliformes > Cichlidae > Maylandia > Maylandia zebra. Next base: position 17,258,862 of record NC_135177.1, on the reverse strand, counting down.
CCCCACCTTATCATGCGAATTCCTGAGGTCAGATGGCCCAGGATGTGAGTGGACGTTAAGGCGTCTGGGAAGGGAACTCAAAACTGGATTATAGATGGCAGACAGTTGGTGTCGTAAACCCCCGCCTCTGTTCAAAGATGGTCGCTCACAGTGGACGTAAATGGCTTCTTTCACTCCTCTTTCAAGCCATCTGTCCTCTCTGTCCAAAATGTGAACGTTGGCATCTTAGAAAGAGTGACCTTTATCCTTAAGATGCAGATGGACTGCTGAGTCTTGTCCTGTGGAGGTGGCTCTTCTATGTTGTGCCATACGGTTGTGAAGTGGCTGTTTGGTCTCTCCGATGTGGAGGTCTGGGCATTCCTCGCTGCACTGTACCGCATACACCACATTGTTAAGTTTGTGTTTAGGAGTTTAAATCTGGGACTCTCCGCCATTTGACCTTAGAACTGAAGAAGCTTCTCGGATGAGAGGTGAAACGTCTTCAAGTAACTTAAAGAAGTCCAGACGCTTTTCTTTGCAAGCTCCTTTGACTACGATGACCTGGATGACTGAGAACCTTAACAGACACACAAGGACAAAGTCAGCAATTCTTCACAGAAACCATATTCTATTAGAATACTTTCAGTGAGTCCATGAGCAATAAACAGCTATAGTAGATACTATTATTATGCAATATTTTATTGCTACAAGCTTCGCTAAACTTACAAACTGAAGTAAATACTATAAAACAAATGACAAGTAAAGCAATGACTGTTTTTGAGCTGGTTCAGTTTAGCTTTGAAATGTTCCTGAAATATTCAGTCAGTTAAGCTTGATACTCAGACCTTTAGACATATTTGTTGAATTTCAAAAGACAAATTTTAAATCTGTTTTTAAAGGCTTGTATGTAGAAATCATCATGCTGTGTACAGGGCTGATCAGACAAGCATGAAGAGGCCTATACGCAAGATTGATGCGCTTTTCTCTTTTTGACCGGGTACTTGTCTGGTTAGATACGTTGATTACTGTTCATGTACTCATATGAGAGAGAGTAAAAAAGACTTGTACCCTATCAGACCGACCGACCTGTGTCAGTGAGTGAAGGGTAAGGTTGCGTCCCACCATCAGACAGAGAGCCATTCAGCCCTCGCTGCTGGTCCTCCCATGTCACCTCTAAAGCAAGACATACACATAGATATACACACACACACACTGATTTTGACACCATTAGGAGATCTCCTTCCTGCGCAAATGTTTATTCTTCTCTATAAAATACTTTCTATGTCTTCATTTATTGATACATTGCATAATGAGCATTTTGTGTATTATGCTCTGTACCAATAATAGAAAGCTGCTGCAAGCATAAATTAAAACAAACAAACAGATAAGAAAAAGGCATCTTTACTACTTCAGCACTGAAATCAAGGACAGCTCCTTATCAAACATTATGAACTTTGCTCCATCTGCTGGCCAACAGAGGTAACAGCCTCTCAAATAAAAAAAAACTAAAAAAAAAAACATTACACTCTGCAGTACTGCAGCAAAGTGTAATGCACAGGCAGCAGGAAATGCTGTTTATGTGGAACACTATCCTAAAAATGTCTCTATTCACCTTTACTCCATTACGCCATTTTTATTACTGTTTTTGGCAAAAAAGGACAATTTTCTTTGCACTAAGCACCAGTTATGTTTGTAAGAGACTGCCAGTCTTAATGGAGTGCATGAAAAGACTGTGTGCACAAGAGCGCAATAATCCATGTCTAATTGAAATGATTGGCAATTTCACAATGGAAATGGAGAGCTCTGTCTTTGTGAGGTGGAGCTGAGCAGAATTAATTAGTATTAAAGAAGAGGGCAGATTAGAGCTCTGAGGCCACGCTGGAGGCAGAGAAGGGCAGACCAACCAAACTTCCAATCACAGCACTCTGTATGCATTAACATCAGTTACACTACACACAAGTCTCTAGTTTGATCACGCAAATAAAGTCAGAAGGAACGGACCATGCTTTTTGGGTGAGAGATGAAACTTGGGCGAATAAAACACTTTGGTGCGACTGAGAGCAGCTCATCATCAAGGACCACAGCTGCTGCTAACTAATGTCACAGAAGGACCAAGAGAGCCCACACAGCAAAATCACACCATCACACTGCTCGGAAGACTTGCCTTTCCTCCCATTTACCGGTGGGCCTTGGGGTTTTTCCTCACTGCCTGCTGCTAGTGGGGAGACAGATGGAGGTTCATGAAATGGTGCAGCACTGAAACTTTACACTGTACGTCACCGTAATATCACAGCTCATTCCACTTGGGCCCAGACGCAGATGCACATATGCCACACAAGTGTGCACGCACGCACACATACGCACATATACCACAAGATCTGATGTGCACAGCAAGCGTTATTGCATAGAACTGCCGTGAGCTACTGGTTAATTATTCTGCTCAGTGTGTGATTATCAGAAAACATAGTTTTATAATATGCAGTTGTACAGTTATATTGACAACTCAACATACAACCATCTTACCATCCAAAGACACCATTAATTAACCCTGTTTAAAAATACAGTTTCCTTTTAGAGACCTTTCATGAATATCCAATGTGCCAGTGAGTGCTATAGCTGTCACAGTGTTGAGTAACAGCACCACACAGTCAAAGGACAGAAGCGTGCCACGTAAACAGATGGGAAGGTAGGAAGTAGAAACCGTGGGGAACTCCAGTTTCTGCCAACACTCTTGCCGCTCATTCAAGCCTGGGTTTGAATGTACTATACAACAGCGTGTACTGTACAGCACTCTCGAGCAAAACGCAAACTCCACACACTTAAAATGCAGAGGCTCACATCCGCCGTGTTTCATTTTTAAAGATCTGCCATGACACAAGAGTAAAAACCCGCCGCGTGTTCTCAGTGATAAACACACCTGGATGATCGTTTTGGGGTTCAGGCGCCCTGGGCTCTTCCCCTGTTGCCACACATAAACAGATACACACATACAGGACAGTTAATGTATCTGCCAACTAGGCTTATATCAATATTCCAGCTTCTCCCAGGAATAATACAATAATATGGATCCAGTGTAGAAAGGTCCACACGCACACAAAAGCACAATCAGATTTGCTCAGCATAAGCCAAGTGTCACACAGCTCTGTGGGAACCACGGCGCAGGGTCGGATCAATGCTTCCCCTCTGCCCGTGCAGTGCCGCTGTCCTATAAGAAATAGACTAAAACACAGAGCAAAAGAAGGAGAGAGTGAGAGAAAGGAGAGAGATGTGAAAAGGCAGAGTGCCTGTCAAAGAAAAAAGGAAGAAAAAAAAAACAGGAGTAAGCGAGGCTGGGGGCAGGTATGAAGAGGAAGAACAAATAAAGGTGACACAAAGGAGCAATGGAGAGGTCCAGACACAGAGAGAGCTTTTGAGTGATAAAAAGATGGCAAAGATACAAAAAAAGACTGGGACTGAGAGAGAGCGAGAGCACAGGGGAGAGAGCGGGGCTGGCTGGCAGCTGTACAGAAGACAGGGAAAGGCCCTTGTGGACTCTGACAGTGATAAAAGGGTTGTGTGAATACTTTGACACGTTCACCAGAACTGCACGAGCTTCTTCTCTCCAGATTTATCTCAGTCGTTCCCCACAAAGCTTAGAACAACCCTTTTACAGCATCCAATTTAAAGACACGTGAAAACAATCATTGCCTTCATCACAGTGCTTCATATCACAGTTCATTACAACAACACGCAACAATTTGCCAGAGGAGTGCTGAGTAACACTAAGGACTTCACATGCCTCTGTACAATGTGAACAAATGCAGGTTTTGCTGTAATTGTGAAAATTGTGGAGTTTAGCACAAAATAGCATAATATTTGCTTCGGTGACGTATCTCAGCAGTCCAAATGTTTTAAAAATCGAATTATTTGCAGACAGTTAGTAATGATATCTGGTGTGTAACGCAAAGCAAAAGAACAGCAAGGCTACAAATCAACACAACACTGGTACGATCAGTAGGATCAAGGCACCACGATGGCACAGGACATTCTAACTGCACGTTTAAACACAACTGCAACGGGGGGGTTGGAGGAGGAGGATTCAGTATGCACAGATCAAGTTTAGCCTCCACTGAACTGAGCTACCCGCCCTGTTGCAGACAGGGTTTTGGCTTTTGGAGGGAGGTGCAGCTCGAGCAGCAATTCCCAGTCCGAAAGACGAAACCCAAACATTCAGGTACAGACCTTCACGAGGCTCTGTTCCTTCGTCTCCATCTTCTGAGAGAGGAATGGAAAAGGAACCGAGCAGAGATGTTAATGGATGGAAGGCCAAAGTGAAAACCCATAAAGCAATGAAAAATCCTTGTACTTTTGAGACTTCTACAACTTCTACCGAAGCGTTCCACCAGCTAATAATAATTATCCCTTTGGTCAGTGACACCAAAACCAAAAAGCTCTTCTTGTGACCCACAAGTTCGGGTCATAAAATAGTAACTTTATCGCTTTAAAATACTGAATATATGAATGCTCAAAATAAATTCAATTAGGTAGACAGTAGCCGTGTAATTTAAATTTAAAAAAGACATCCAGGTGACTTACTTCTGTCTTTGCCTGCGGGTGGAAGCTGTGGGAGTTGCCGACCTCGTCTACTGGACATAGGGGTACTTGTGGGACTGGTCTGGACGGACCCACTACGCGGATGTGCCCTATATGACAAAAAGTAGCAGACAATGGCATGAGACATAAAGTAGGAGCTCGATGTAGGTGTTGCAAAGAAGAGAAAAGCGTACATTTGATCGGAGACGAGCAACATGAAAAGTAAAACTATGTTCTTTAATGGAGAGCCAATACGTGATTTAATGTAGTTAGCTGGGGTCATTCAATTATTTACAATATATGTAAGGTCACATGTAATTTAGTCACTGCCAGACACAGCAGAAATCAATCAGTGATAGAAAACTCGCTGTTGACTTTATCTCCAATATAAAACCAATGCACACAGCGGTGATGTTTTGGCACATGGCATGGAAGTGGAGGGCTACATCGACTGTAGGGAGCTGAGCTGCAATAAAAGATGCCAGGAGTGAATCGCATGTAAAGTCGACTCATCAAGCTGCAGGAGAGAAGAGTTGAAATGCAGAAACAGCAGACCAGTGCGACCATGCGTTCAGACTGTCCCCGCAGGCTTCCAACTCAAAAACAAAAGAAGAAGAGGAAAGAGGACAAAAAAAGTAAAAACAGAATGCCATCCGAGGACAAACGGCATCAGTTGATGTTAGTAATGAAATCAAAGTAAAATGTCGGCCCATCACTGCTATACTCACTCAAGCGTATGAGCAGTGTGTCCCAAATTAAAATTTTTCTTTTTAATAAAAGGAGTCAGCAAGCTAGCTACGGTGTCAGGGTCATCGTGCCCGGGATATGTGTAAAGAAAATACAGCACATCCACTGGTGCTTTTGGAGACAAAACAGAAAGTGGCGTGTGACAGGTGGAGGTCGGTGGAGTGAGGTGAGCTGAGGTGAGGTGAGGCGGGGAAGCGGGGGATTAGGAGGGTGGGAGGTAGGTGAGTGTGATGTGGTATTTTTGGTTTATTCTGGGAGTTAGTCAGGGTCGGGGTGGGTGGGAGCTCATGGGACAGCTTCTGTACGGCTTTAAGCCTGTAAAGGTTTTAGCTGTACAAACATTTAGAAGAGGTAGAGCATCTCTGGAGGCAGAAATATTCTTACAGGTTGATTTAAAGCTCAGTGTGAGAGTACAGCACTTTTAGCTAGGCTGTCTACACGAACCCTAGTTGTAAAACCTCGGTACATGCTGCACATCCCTTGTTAAAAGCAGAATATTAGCCTTGATGTTTCAAATGTGCTTTTCGAGAGTAAGGTTTATTAAGAAAAATAACAAAAAAAAAATCGCCCAAACAAATCTTGAAATACTTATTAATGTTTAAATTTTCTGTTGAAATGATTTCTCCCTCCAGTGAAGCTATGCTTCTGGGAAATGAGTGTACAACTAAAAAGTACTGTCTGCTTCTATGCCACGTTGGCTGGCTCTGATCTCTGATCTGGGTCACACCTCGTCAAGGCAGGTGAGGGGGGGGCGGACCTCCCAGATGGCAGAGAAGGCATGGACCTCATAAGCGAAGAGTCGTGGGGGCGTTCAGTGGAGCGTGAGCGGGACGTGTGGCGCTCTATAGTGGGCCGCTGGTCTGCAGAGCGGGACCTGCTGTGATACTCGTGTCTATCCATGGCTCCGTGGCTCCTACAGAGGTTGTTGAGAGACAGGCAGGCACTCAGTGTGTCTCCAGCAGGGCACGGACAGTAAGGAGGGCAAAGAAATTTTCTGCACCCTCAAAACTCCAAAGGATCATGTGGAATCCTGTATTTTTAATTGGTATAATCAATCTACTACCAATAGCATAGATACTTGTCAGAAGCTAATTGGGTGTTATGTCAAGTGTGCCTGATTTGCAGGTAGTGATCAAAACTACCTAGAGATAAAGACAAAATGAAATGATTCCTAAACTCTTAAAACACACATTATTGTTTATGACTCTCCACATGAGGCTAATTTACTTTATTTAAAGAGCAGACAATATGGACTGTGCTAGGTGGCTCCTGTGTGCTTTGCAGTCCTTGGTGGAACCAGTGACTTAACTGTGAAGTACTCAAGACGTGTGCAATGAACAAGGACTATGTGCTGTCTCTCTGTAGGTGATAGGTGAGCATTCTGTTTGAGCCAGAGTGGGAATGTGAGGGAAAAGTGACTGCACTTGGATTATTTTGTCTGTTATATTCTGCAAAATGCCCAGGCAAAAGAACTTTTGGCACAGTGACAATGAAGGCAGATTCAGATGATCTGAAGAGCTGTAGGGGAAAAAAAACAGGTGAGGTTTCTCAGCTGGGAAAATTACTGACGAGGTACAGAGAGGAAAAAAAAATTTGTACAGAAATTCATTGATCAAGAAATAAATTCACATATTAAAAACAGTGAAGTGAAAAAGGCACCTCAGTCTTGAGAAGCAGAGGGGATTTTAGAGCATGCTGTTTGCTAACCTTTGTATGTATGTTACCAGTTTCGATTCACACACCGTGAGTAATAATATTTTATAGTTTTTGTACTTTCAAACAGAACAAAATAGTATTGAAATGAACCGCTGCACACACTGTTTGCTAAAATGCAAGAAATGCAAGAAAACACTATAGATATGTGGGAACGTCTTCAGTCAAACTGGGTTCTAATGATAGCAAATACTTTATAAATAATTTCATTAGATCAGTCCATTTTGTTATTGCCATTCAGTGTCTGTAGTCTTCTCAAGTATGAAATATTGTCCAGTAGAGGAAATGTCCTGATAAAGGCTCATCAGTCAGTGACCTTACACAATCTATACAACAGTCATTTACTCTCATCATCACCGGGTCCCGTTCTCATTACGTGCTACGGCCAAGAATCTTTCAGTGATGTGAGGTTACGTCTGTTCAAGCATCACATTATGTGTAATTCAGTGGACGCAACTGTAACACACAAACTGCTCTGCTCACTAGATTCTCACAGGAATGTTTGTTTTCCTGGCTCGGGAAAGTTGCTGTATTCATTCCTACATGCTGCATACTGTACAGGCTTTGTCCTGCTTTAAGTGCACTCTGGAGGGTTGCACTTAAACTACAGAACCATGAAAAACCTTTTCTGCAGGCAAATCACCCAAAACTAAAACATCTGGCAAAAGGCTCCAACTCCACTAATGCTCTTTGTTGCTAGACTCTTTTTTTCCCTCATCCAAGTGGCTTTTGTGTCTGTATTGTGCCCTCATTTCTTTTCAGGTCTTACTATGCCTGACTGCAGACAGAAACAAACTATCTATATGAAGAGTGGAGGGGAATCAACTGTAGTCCTCTGTTGGCTACTTTCCTTTCTCTGTCAGTTTAGACAAAAGGAAAGACACAGAGAAATAGATGGACAGCTCTTGTTAATGGGTATCTAGGTTATAGGCTTAGCCTGAAGTCGGGCCAAGCCAGGCCTTAGGGAAACTTTGTGACAGTTTTATAAAGTCAGTCGGGCTCTTGGGCTGAGTTCAGAAGACTCATCAGTTTTTTTTTCCTCCTGGAGAGGAGAGAAGTAGCACAAATGTCACGTTATTCCTGACTGGAAGCCAGATGGCAGCAGGCAAAAGACTGAAGCATGGTGCACCAGTGTGGGTCGGGAATTGATGGGTGTCAGTAGGCCTTTCTATAGGTGCTTGAAACAGCCCAGCAATCCATTCAGACCATATAGAAGAAGTCAAAAGGCCACTCTATGGATGACTGTAAGTGCAACTGTCAATAGCATGTTAAATTAAAAAAAAAAAAAAAAGACAACATCAATAATAACAAACACCACTGATCAACATATGGCTGTTTGCATAATGCGCATGGGTACACAATGACATCAACAAAGGAACAGTCAAGTGCGAGCCAGCACTTACACAGCCGACATCAGCAACACAAATAGCTCTGAGCCTCATCGTACAGAGGCAGTTGTGTAACATAACTGTACAGCCACACAACCTCAGAGCCGTGATGACTCCTTAACAAAAACCGATATCAGGGAGGATATCATTTTCCGTCATCACCTGTACGATCACGGATAAATTAAAGACGGATGAAGAACAACTTCAGGAGACCACAAGACGGCGGGCGCAGCAGCGCGTGTCAGTACCTCTCGTAGTCATAGTCGGAGGAGTAGGCGCCCTCTGAATAGGCACGGGTCATCCTAGTGGAACGCAGTAACCTGACTGCTTCCTCGCGGCAGATCGGATACACACGATGGTTGCGGCTGCCGAGAAAATATCACAGCTGGTCAGCGCTCGATTTTTTAAATTTTGTTTCACCACATGGGGGAGGCAACATGACAAAGAAGCTGGAATTCAGATCTCAAAACTGAATACAAAAGTACACTGATGCGCTGAATGTACCCATACGACTGCAGGGGAAACCACCTCTGCTGGACAAAACTTCACAACCACAAAACACTTATCTATTTAACAGTATGGCCAACAGACACTCTTTTAGTAAAAAGACAAGAGACAGACTGAACTTCTCCAAAGCCTGCATTCATGCACATGATTTATTCTAGAAGATTTAAATGCTTATATGATAATGAGATGGTGAGAGAGAGCAATGCTGATACTGGATGAAATGTATGGCTATTATCCAATCAACATGATGCACCACGGGAAAGTAAACAGTTCTTTATATATTTAATCTTTGGCAGAAGAAATGTATACTGATACACATACACACAAAACACTCACGGCACTGACATTGAACAGGTCAGCTGAAGTGATTTACACCTCAAATCCACAAACCCATGTGGCTTTTTAAAGCATGCCACGGTGTCAGTGCTATATCTTCAACACCCTAATGGAAGCTTTCCTCAAAAAACAACCCAACAAATAAAATATATAAAAAAATAGGCTTGTGGGTTGGTGCATGGTTGGGGAGGGGGTTTGGCTGGCTGGTAACTAAAGTAGCAAAGGTGGGGCTTCATGCAAGCTCTGGTAAAAGTCTACCTGGGGTCCTTCTGAGGGTCATCAATAGGCTGAGTATGTCTGGTTCGAGGTAGGGTGAGAAAATGGCTGCAACCACATGGAAGGAGGAGAGAAGACAGAGATGGATCTGAGATGTTGAAGAGACAGAAGAGAAGGAGGAAAGGAGAGAAAGACAGCAGATCGGAGACAAAGATCATACAGGCGGACAGCCGGAAGGGGGAGGAAACCGAGGGGAGGTTGTAAAAGAGAGAAGCTCACAGGAGAGAGGTTAATGTACACGATTCAGGGTGGAAAAACTGGTGAGGAAGATGAGAGGTGAGAGAAAGCCGAGAAATCGCACGGTGAGGAGACGACTTCCTCGGCTCTAGTGCACAGACAGATAAAAATGGTACACAGAAGACGCCGGAAGAGAAAAGCACAGTCCGAACCCCTAAACCGGTCCCCTCTGCTCGACCATTAAACTACTTTAGACCGTTTAATAACTACAGATTTTTTTTACATACATCATTTCCCAAGAAAGTCAGAAAACATTAAGTGTTAAGAAAATAAACCAGCAAGGCTCACAGAAAGCTATGAAAGCCATTTTTTACAATATTATAGGATACCTGGGAGAATGCCAAATTCTCTGTGACATTTTCAACTGTTTTCAATAAATAACTGCAAGCTGTTAATTGAAGCAGCTGAAATACACTCAACAGAGCACCGTCCCAGACAATTTAGATAAGTGCATTTTCTGCATCTGACACTGATTTAGCTCCAGCTTCAGAAGTATCAAATAAAGTTAATTGGAAAGGGTGCAGGGTGGGCTGGGGGTGGGAATAGCTCCGACCAGGCGGTGCCAAGGCCACAATTGGACACTTGGAGCAATATTTTCCAAAGCTCACAGAAAATAAGTGCTGATGGAGGATAACTGACCACTCCCCCTTGACCACGTCTTCCATAAAGATAGTGAAATACAGTACATGCAAATCCTGTATAATGTGCTCAGCACTGGCAACATTTCTTTGGCTCCCAATGTTTCCTGCAGAATTTCAGTCTCTCGATTCAAACTTGTGCACTTGTCTTTCAGGAGTGTAGTCTCATCCGAGGCTGGTGCTCATGTGGAATTTTAGCTTGTGCCAATGCTATTTTTAACTCTAAGAATGATGATTTTAATCGGGTATTTCCTGCGCTCGTTAATTCTCACTTTCTTATTTGGAAATAAGGAGTAGATGAAGATTGAGGACACAAGTAGGGGAGAATCCACACTACTGTATCAGGAGGACCCTGAATAAAAAAACAACACAAAAAACCCCCCACTACATCACATTAAAGATGAAAGTGCGGACAAAGAAGAAGAGTTTAAGGCAAAAGGCGTTGTGCTGTGGTGTATGCATACATAAACAGCTCACTGTGTACTTACTCGTCTTGCGCTGGTCAGCATTTACACATTCATGCTTAAATAAGTAGATGCATGTGCTGCACATAAGTGTGAGCTGAAGTGTATGCGTGTGTGTACCGGTCAGGTGTGCAGTTGTCGTCAGACAAACTGTGGTGCTCCACTCTAGCAGAGGAACTGTACTGAGAAGGCCTAAGGTCAAGTGCTTGGTCCAGACTTCTGCTGTGTGACAGAAGTGGACTGATCACCCCTTATGTATGCTACATACTGCCCCCTGCTGTCCAAGAGGCACATGGCCTCATGTTTAACAGAGGCCATGAGAGGAAACGGGAGAGACGCTGCACACCACAGAGGGTTGAGGTGCTATTTTGAAGTAAATATAGCAACATTTGGTGCTACAACCAAAACAGGTGGCGAATTTGAAAGTAACCTGAAACAGCATGCGTTTCAGCTAAACTAGTGAACCTATTTTTTTGTCGATTCCAAAGCATGGAAGCACAACACTACGATGTACAAAAGACCTACCAAAAACTATACATGTCGGGCCTTTGGTGCATTGAGCAACTGGTTACCTGGAGGGTGGGGGAACACTGGGAGAGCGCGACCGCACCCTGTTTATATCAGCTGACCGAGAGCAGTGGTTAGAAGACATGACCTGCTCGGGGACCGACAGCGTGGAGCTCTGGAAGTCTCTGCCATTTGGCCGGTAGTCTGTGAAAACAACAATGAATAAAGAGAAGCAGGGGGTGGAGAGAGCAGGAGAGAGAGGGTACAGCGTTATTTAAGCGATTCCTTTATTCCCTCACAACACCAGAGATGCTACTTGTATGCTTTTTACTTGCTTTTTACTTGAGTTATTTAACTAACTACATATGGTTAATGAACAATAATGAATGCTGCTTTTGCAGACTTAGTTTGACCACTGTCTGTAATAACTAAGAGGAGTAAAGCAAATCTTGGTCAAACTTTGCAAAGCTAAAAGCCATTCTGCACAGGTGACAGACTCATTTTGATATGCTGAGTCTTTATCGTACAAAAAATGAGGAGTGGGTTTCCATAAAGGTGTAAGTCATCTGCTGTTTTAACACTGTGCATTAAACATGAAAATAGCCTTTCAAAAGAATCTGAAAGATTATAATGAATTTTCACTGGTAGACTGATTAGTCCATTGAACTTGAAAGAGTTCATTAACAGATAATCAGACATGGCTAAGAGCCACGGTTAAGGTCAGTGCTTAGAACTATTAATGTTGATTGATATTCAATAGAGTGTATAGAATATTTAAAATGAGTTAAAGAAAAGCCTGATTCCAAGTTGGAAAAGATGGAAAGGTAAGAAAGAAATGTTGACCTTCACTTTAAAGGAGTCGCATGTTAATAAGATTTTCTTTTGTGTGTCGTAGATAGAATAAAATAGATTTCTTTAAACGTGTCAGGCTAAATGACCCATAGAGTAAATTGTCATATTCTCCAAGCCTACCATTTGTTTATTGACATAAACAAATACAAGCTACAAACATTTGAAAAAAAAATGACCACAATCCACAATGTCTTCACTCCATTATGATGTAAATTAAATTTTCAAAGGAAAACATTTGTCATTTCTTTAAAAAGATGCTCCACTAGTGAGCTTCCTGCAGCGCAGCAATCAACTTCCATGCAAAGCCAAATTAAATCTATTCTTCCTCCTGACATGTTGCAGATGCAAAGAGGAGATTCTTTGTTGACAATTAATAGGTTTTAACAGGAACTGGCTGCAATGGTGCAGAAAGAGGCAAAAGAGCAGAGGGTTAAAGCAACATGAAACATGTTGCACAGATGTAAAAAGTCTTAAAAATGTTCAGTTGTAAGGCCCATTTGTCTTCTACAGTAGCTACTAGTAGCTATAGTAGCTGTACTGTGTGTACTGTATGTTCTCTAAAACAAAAGTAAAATGTTTTCTTCCCCATTTGAACTGTGGAAGCAGATAACGGCAAAAACCGCAGATGAGATGCAGTGGAGCCCGAGCAAAGGGGAGGGAGCAACCAGGGCTGAGTGAAGGGGTATTCCTTTCACTGTGGATGAAGTGAGGGGGTGGGGGTGGCTGGCATTGTGAGAGGCAGTGAGGGGCTGATGAGAATTTTAAAGAGGCTGGAGGAGGATTTCCCTCAGCTGCGGTATCATCGGCAGGCCGGTCTGAATGTCTGTGTGTGTGTGTGTGTGTGTGTGTGTGACACGCAGTTTGCTACAGAAACTGTCTATTCTCCTGTTTGTTTTCTCACATTTTTCCACTCGCTTCTTCTGTGTGGTGAGTGATGTGAAAAGACCTACAAACAGTGCAGGTAGCTGTTTCCATCAAGCTTAATTGCAAAAAAAAATATAGCATGTCCCGTGGTCTTTTTGTGAAAACTGAGAAAGAGAACTAACGATTATATAAAGACAGGCACATGTTGCCCTCAAACGCAACCTTGTGCTTAAAATTTAAAGGAAGCCTTTTTTTAAGCCCTCACTGTCTTTTTCAGCATAATTTTTCTTCCTAGTTATTATTTCATGTGAGCAAATTTCAAGCACTTCTCAGTCTTTTTTTCCCCTTCCCCTGTCTTATTCTCTCTGGCTGTTAGCAGCTCTGTCTCTGCTTTTCTGATGCAGCGTGGGCGTGCTGCTGAAGCCTTAGCAAGGACAGCAACTAGCAGTGCAGAGGCAGACAAAAAAGCCCTCTGCTCCCTAACTGTGCTGCTGCTGTTGTTTGCTGATGGGTTGCAGGATCTTAGCCCGATACTGCGAGATGTGATGACGTGTGTAAGCATCTTTCCGGTGGCGACGTGAGTGAGGTTAGCTAAGTACATTATTAAGAATCGTAATGCAGCTCTGGTGAAATGGAGTGGATTCGATTCACTTACGCCACACAACGATGACCTTCTTAATATGGCCTTGAACTGTTTATTACCTGTTATTACCCCAACGCCGTCTTCACAATCATAGTCTGAGATCTCACTGTCACTTATCCTTTGGGATCCTTTGAGAGAAAGAAACAGACCAAAAGGCAAAGAAGCAGGAAAGAGGAGATAGAGGGGAGAGAGAGAGAAAGAGGTCATTTTCATTCCCTTTTTCATTTATTTAGATGTTTGTTTGTTTTTTTTCAAATAATAAGTCACCCCTGCTCTGACTGTAATGCTCACTGGTCAAAGTGAACCCTCCAACTAAAACAAATAATGCAGCATTTCGCCGCTCGATCCCAACAAGAGCAGCCGATCCTTCTTCATCTGAGCCGTGGCACTTTGAAATGGCGCAGTCAATCATTCAGTGCACACGTAAAGGTGGAGACGGGGAGAAGTGATAGGGCCGTGTAGCTCTTTCCTCATCCTTCCCCCGTAGCCTTATCACCCCCACTCCCCACCCAACGCATCCCCACCGCCTTCACCGTTCATTCAACTTAAATCAACTGGACACGTGTGCTTTTTCAGAAATGACAAGTGCTGCACTCTGGCAGTGCCGCTCCCAACCTCTCATCTCAGTTGGCTGAAAACTTTTTACAGCTGTCAGCTCTTTCACTTCACGCTAACACCAACACCCAGAAAATCGTCCTAGTGGGGGAGCGAGCCAGCCTCCCGTGGCTGAAAGAAGCAGCGGAGTGAAGCCGTATGGCATAACGGACTGCAGCGCAGTCCTCTTAAGCGTGTTAGGAGGTATGAGGGCCAAAGACTCTAACAATAGTAAGACAAGGGTCAAAAATATCCTATATAAAGAGTATTGTATATTTCATGCATGCAGATAATCAAATATTATTTTCCTCTTTTTATTTTTTTGAGTAAATATGCCAACTGTGTTAGAGGATTAGGCCAGTAAATAAGAAGTATCACAAAAGCAACACAGTCGCCTGCCGTTCTCAAGAAGATATTCACAATGAAGACACACAAACACAAGCAAAAGCAGAATGGGCAGAGTGTGCCAATGGTAATCTGTGCAACTGTTAAGAGGAAAATATTCATAATAGGCCAAATAACAAACAGTATACATGACAGAGGAGAGGCAGGTGGTCATAGGCCAATTATGTCTGTCAGGAGGGGCGGACAGCTCGGGTTTTAATAACATCACATTAGGACTGAATACAGATTGGCAGAATCTGGTTTTGGGTTACAGGGTGGGGGTTGTGAGGCAGTTAACAGGTGAACACACAGAGAAGGAGAGACCACTGTGTCCTAAATCTCCCCGTTTCCCCACAGCGTCTGTGGTTCTGCTGCTCTGTGTGGATAAGGAACGAGCGGTGTAAAATATACACCAAACCTCCGCACAGAAATCCACGTAAGGCAGCAGAAGCGTCAGCTGTTAAGGGGGAGGGGGGAAAGGGGTGGAGAATTGGGGCACAAGGGTGTGTGTTTAAAGAGGAGGAGGACGACACTCAGATGCTCCATAAAGCTGCAATGTCTGGCAGGGCAAAGGTCTTTACCTGAGTTGTGTGAATAAGAGCCTTTGTCTGTAAAAGCAGAAGCAGTAAGGTAGATGTGACATGGACAACAGAAACAAAATATGCAGAAATAACAACGGCCGTAAAGGCCTCGATGACCTGAAGCAGCAACAGAAAAGGCCAGCAGGCAAACAGCATGGGCACTGATCAGATAAATATATATGGCTCCTTGTTTGTTGAAACAACTACAAAAATCAGAAAGCTACCTATTGTTGTTTTCATTTATCTCAGTGCTAAAATTTAGATTTCTGAGTGTTCGGTGCCATGAGTCTGTCGCCACAGATATATTTGTATGATGGCAAGCTTCAAGTAATAAAAAAGGAATATAAGGAAACGCGCATGAAGACAAGCTACAAAACGCACACGAGTAAAAACCTCCATTGACTCTTTCTCTGATAGCTGCAGATTTCTCTCTCTTATCATGCCACAGCTGGTATAAATGTGTTTTTGCACTTAAGGCCACATTATTAGCTGCTGTCATTGCTTCACCTGTCTCATTGGTAGTGTGTGGCGGGGTGTGAGGAGGTGCATACGTAGCAAGGGCAGAGAACCATCAGTGACAGTAGAGTACATTAAACACTCTGATATTGTGCAGGGTGCAAATGAATTAGATAAAAAACAAACGTGTTTTTTAATCTTTCATTTATCGTAACCTTGCTTGAGTGTAAAGCTCGGAAAGCAATGTTTAAGTCAAGCATGAGTCATTAAAACAAAGACCCCCTGTCTCTCACTCAAAGTAAGGATTATTAATTTAACCCATGTAATGGACTGATAGTCGGTATCAGCAGATACCCGAAGCCAATGTATCTGCATTGGTATTAGAAAATCAGCTGACCTGCTTCCATCTCACACTGTGAATGAATGTCACATGTCTTTACATTACAGCAGGTAAAATGTTTTTCCTACAGGATGCCCACCTTCTGACTCTTATAGTCACTTTCAGCACATTTTGGGGCCATTTGAGCGACAGAGGTGTTACTCACTCTGCAGCCGCCGCGTTGGACTCTCTCCGTGGAGCTGCCGGCGCTGTGCGTTCGGGGAGGCACGTGGGAGTGGGATAGATGACACGTCGTGTGTTTGTAGCTTGTACCAGTGTGGCTCGTCATCGAGAAGAGCCGTCTCCAGCTCAATCAGGATCTGGCAGAAGTAAAAGGCCCAAGTAAATTTTCTCTCCTTAAAAAAATGGCTTCACTCCAAATGTTTTAAGCTCACATATTTTTTTTCTCACTGATGGAATCAGGGCAAAGTAAAACATGCTAGCTTTTACAGAAAATGTAAATCCCCAAAAAAGCCCTTTCTGTCACTCACCCGCGAACAGAAAAAAAGAAAGTTCCTGATCCATGATAGGCAAGGACTGGACCACCCAACACTTTGTGATGGCCAGCAGCTTTCTTAAAGGCTTGACACCATTCAAGAGGATAAGCTGAGATACTGTTACTGAGTGTCTCTGTGAGGGCTTGGGTTTGGTTTTCTCACCTCTCCCAGGAATTCGCTCTCCTCCTCCCTCACCCTGGCTTGGTCCCACAATGTGATCTCCAGCATACGTTCCCGAAACTCCCGCCGGTGCACCGGCGAGTACATAAAGGTCTGGTTCCATTTGGGCTCTAAGGATTTCTTTACTGTTTTTGTTCTCCTCTTGCTTTTGTCACTGGAGGAACAATAATTCAAACTGTTTTTATTTACAATCATGATAGGGAAGAGCCACGAATACAACAAATCCATCACACGACACAGCACAGAGCACAGCACCACAGCATGCAGCTGCAGGGAACGACATGGCAAAGTGAACGTGCTAACTGCTTCTTAACGTCCATTTTCTGCATTCCTCATCAATACATAAGAATAAATTACTTAATAAGAAAATAAGAGCATAATTATGAAATAAACCTCACATCAATGCCTCCCATAAATTGACCTTAGTGCATAATCTTTTTTTAGTGTCTTTCTACCATCGGGGAAATTATGCCCTGAAATAGAGGAACTGTTTCTACTCTTACCTTCTGTCAGGGAGGAAGTAGATTTTGACGTAAGGGTTCCTGGGCCGGCCGTCTTCCCTGGGTGGCAGGTCTTTGGCACCCAGGATGGTGACGATTAGCTGATGGCCCACTTTGTCATACCACAGTTTGACCTGGGGGAGGGGGGAGAGCAGAGGCAGCCTGCTGAGAGACAGCTCAGGGCCAGCACAAATGAGAGCACATAAAGGGAATAATGCAGGAGAAGACAACTTCATCGAGTCCTCACATATGCATCTATATCCTTTTGTTGAGTTCAACACCTTTTCAATCAGTATAAGCCTCAGTGCGGGGTCTTCTCCTGTATTTACCCTTTAGGAAAAAGGAGGAGGGTATCCAATTGCTAGGATGTCATTTTCATAAACTAAAACTATATCAATGTTAAAATGGTGTGATAATGATTTTTAAAGATGCAAAAACTCTCCTTTTCGTGTTCTAATTTAATCCTTATGTTTCTTTTTTTAAATCTATAGTATTCAACTGTGTCTGATTACAGTTTTTTAAATGGAACTGACCTTTACAGCTGGAGTGAATTGTAGTGAAATGCTAAAGGCAACATGCTCTAAAATTAACACTGTCCCACCATCTACCTATATGATGGCATCTCTAATAGGGTCCTCCCAAGTATTCAGTGGGGATCGATAACGAGAAATCAGTCATGCTGCTGCAATAGGAATCAAACAGTTCACGCTAAAAGAAAAGTATGGACTCCAGGAGAAAAAACTTAGAAGAAATAAAAGGCCAGCTGAAGCCTTAAAAGAAATCAGATGAAATGAGAAGTAAGACTTCTAAGTTCTGGTCCATACTTCATTCAGAATATGATTATGGATAGGGGTCTGCACTGTTTAAGAGGACTCGCCGTTCATGCAGCAATGCAGGAAAGAGCATTCAAGACAAGTCGAAACAGACAGCAGGGGGCTCATGGGAAAAACAAATTGTACCAAGTAATCTCTAGCCCACCAAAATGCCACATACTGCAAAATATGAATTCAAATGTAGAGTAAGATTCACCATAAAAACTAGCAACAATAAGTAAAACACCTAAATATATACTACTGAGTCTGATGTACAGTGTGTCCAATACAGCCAACTAACAAGTAAGCAGTTTACTGAAACATGCTGGCTTTAACAACATTAATGTAGACACACACATAAACCTGAACGATTCATATGTTTGATCTGGAAAACACACAGTGCACCCTTTCCTCTGCATGCTCTGTTACACACACCAACAATATTACCGACACATAGGATATGATGCTTAGATCTCGCTTAAGCAAAACAACACAACAGTGAAATAAATATCTAAGGTTTAACACAGGAATATTAACCCTCAGGCTATCTAAATCAATAATGACCATAAAACAGAAACCACAGAAAAGACAGAGTGATATTAAAGCAGGCAGCTTGTAGCAAAGAGAAGCCTTCCAGGCTTCGCTCTGTTTGGAGTTATTATTTGGGAGGTACAATTTGCTTATTCGTTAAATCTGGTATCTGTAATGGGGGAAATGCAGTTTTGGCTTTGGCTTTCCAAAGAGGATGGTGAACTCAGTATCTTTTCACTGCAACATGAAACCACACAGCCATCAGCTCAGATCTGCTAATTAGCATCACTTCAACTCGCACATGGGGGAGCCCTTCTGTGTATGCGTGCAGGGTTAGAGTTATCGAGGCCTGGGTTCACGTCACACTGAAGCAGGAGAAAAAAGAAAAAACAGAGATCTTTGTCCTAGAAAGATTGACAGAGACACCGACCAGCATTGCCATAGACACAATACTAAACTACTGTTTCAATTAGGTCAATCACTGAAGTCAGTCCAAAGACATCAGGCAATGCAAGAGCGTCTCTTAAAATAAGCTCCGATTAGTCGAGCATGCACTACTTGGGGATAATGATGTGTATGGGTTACAATGAGCT
Source organism: Maylandia zebra (assembly GCF_041146795.1). Lineage (NCBI taxonomy): Eukaryota > Metazoa > Chordata > Actinopteri > Cichliformes > Cichlidae > Maylandia > Maylandia zebra. The sequence continues at coordinate 17,239,632 of NC_135177.1, read as the reverse complement.
ATAAGAACTCTAATCATAAGAATGATACCAAGAAATCAAATCAAGGAAAATGACACAATGCACTGCACTAAGAGGGAAACTCAAAGCTGCCATTTCCCCAGGAATGCATTTTCCAAAGTATGGAAACAGAAAAAAAGGCCAGTCAACAGTCAATGAGCAAAAAAAACCAAACAGAGTTTGTGCCCTTCACACAGGGCCCATTACCTGGACCCTAGGGGCAAAAGGCGGTGTTCTTCTACTAAGGCTTTGGCTCTGGATAAGCATAAATTAAACAGCAAAAGAAAAAAAAGAAAGAAAAGAAAATGCAATAAACCAAAACCACAAAACACAACAACTCACAATACACCCAAAACACAACAACAGAAATTTGTCATTTAGATGAAAGAATTAAGCCAGCAGGTTTTGTATTTTTTAAATTTCTGCTTTCTCAAAGATTACTCATCCCTGAGCTGCTCTGCCCTGTTCTGCATAGGTCCTCGGAGAAAATTATCAGCGGCTCACAATTAGATCTTTTTGTCTTTTAGACCTTTTTCTCCTCCGCCTCAAAGCTTGCGTCACAGTGACGTTAAACACGATTGTTATCCACAGACGATGCTTGATACAGACAGCTCCTTACTGTGTAGAATTACTCATCAAGGTCTTGCAAGGTTTATCCAGTGAGCTGAACTGTTTTAGTGATTAGTCCACTGCGAACTTCAAGGTCGGCCCTCTCGTGAAAATCCAGAACTTTAAGCAGCGAGTGGATGAAAAGGCTGCGCTATACAGTGTAGGATATGTTTTAGTGGTGACCAAATACTCTATGAGGCTCTCATAAATATTGAAAGAGCAGGAAAAGCACATTCTTGAATCCTAAATTTAAGATTTGATTTATCTCATTTTAATGCAGCCTTTTTACCAAATTTACCCCAGGAGGGTTTTTATACTGGATAATGAACAACACACAACGTAATCTGATCTACAGTCCTGTGCTGGCTTGGTGATGGGCCAGCTGAACAGGCTGAGTGAGTTTGCTGAGTCTGACAACGTTTAACAAGGGTTTGAATTAAGATTTAAACTTAAAAAAAAGAAAATAATTGGTTGCATAATGAATCTGCAATGGGAAAATTATACTTACTAGCTCATCTATGATCTCAAAAGCAATTAAATCCTCTCTAACAATCCAATCCTCTTCCCGGCTTTTACATGTAGCCCATATGTGGAGCTGAGCTCACTTACTGAGAGCTGTCCTGACAGGTACTGGGGGGCGTCCCTCAGCATGCTGGGACTCATAGGAGAAGTGACAGAGATGGAAGGACGGTCCATCTTCTGAGACTCGAAAGAACTCGAACCTGGCAGGGCACAGACGACACAGTCAGATAATCCACCCATCTGTTTGCTGTTTGTAGTTTTTGCGCCGCACAGGGAGAAAACTGGAGATTGTAGCAAGAACATACAAAGAAAGGAAACGCAAAAAGAGCACAAAAATCTTGCCATGTGGGGGAAGATAAAAAGGCAGGGTGACAAACGCAATCTGCACCAAACAGACATTTCCTTCACTTGGTGTTTCTGGGATGATTAATAGGATCAAACGGCACACTGTCAAACCCACGGAAAAAATGTTGACAGAACTCACTTGATTCCAGTTGTGAGTGTGTGCTGTCTGGTATCCTTGGAATATCTCTGAAAAAAAAGCAAAAAAGAAAGTGAAAGAGTGTGAGAAGCAGGAGAGAAGGAGGGGGATGGAGCGGATCAATTTAAGCTAATACCAAATGCACTGCGCTTTAATGACCGTAAGCACCACATTAGTCTTCATTCACCCAACGGCCCCCTCAATGGCACAAAGCAGGTCAGACCTAGGAATCGACAAAGCAAAGGTGCCTCTGTCTTTCAAAAGCAATCGGAGTGTAGAGGATAAACAATGTGACGGGCTTTCAAGTTTTTTGCCGGCCGGCATTCTTTGGTGCCTTATGAGGCCAGAAATGGCAGAGCCGGAGCCAGAGGGAGGGAGGAACAGATGCTGAATAAACAGCTCGGCACAGCTCCTTCGCAAACACATTCTGAGCTATGTTCCCTTCAGATTCAGTCTCCACATTCCAAAAATATGAAGCTATTCTGAGTCACAGAGGCAGCTATGTGGCACAAACCTACAGATCTTGGCACTGTAATAGTTTTACAGCGAAATCAAATCAAATAGGTAAGAGATGTTGGTACAATCTAAAGTGTGATTCTTTGAAATACTGACTAATGCTAAAGTCCAGATTTATGCATGGTTTGGACCAACGTGAGAGTGAAGCAGGGACAAGTCTTTTATTGTTGTAGCTGGTATTTTGCATTTAGGAGTTTAGGAAGACAAAATACTGAAAGTATTTAAATGAAACTATATGAGTCACTAAGATTAGAGTAACAACATATCCTACAGAGTCCTGTAAATTCTGCATTGGTCAAAGCGGGAGAATGAATGCTCATACAAGTAGGTTTGTTTATACACTTAATATAGATTTAATATAACCTAAACTTTATGCTTTACATTTCACACAGATTTTCCCATAATAATAACTGCAGAGAGTACTGCAAAGTCTGTTTGTGCGTCCTCAGCCACACATACAGAGCTCTCCAACATCACTCCAAATATTTTTCATATCACGTCTGTTTCATAAAATACTGAAATGTCTGTCAAAATCCATCTATAAATGTGAATTGTGTGTCTCAGAGCTGTCTGTGTGTCCCATTCTATCCTTTGTTTTTAAAGAAATACTTGAAGCATGCATTTCCACACACAGCACAACAGGAGCAGAAGTTATACTCTGCTTCTCATCTGACTGGCTGTTAGACACAGATTCCAGGTATATGCAGTGGAGGTATGTGTAATAAAGCAGCCCCTCTCTAGATGAATCCCACTCTTGATCTGAGATGTCAGGATTCATCTAGAGCAGGGACGTCAAACTCATTTTACATCGTGAGCCACATACAGCCCAGTTTGAGCTTAAGCGGGCCAGACCAGTAAAAACTCCCCTTCTGTCAGCGTGAAGAAGTTTAGCCACACATGGAAATGTTTAGACATCTTAATAGAAGAAAAAAGAACTTCAACAGTAAATCTTCATTTTTCCACATGATAAAGAAATGTTGCTGAAGGAAATTGATTTTTTTTAAACTTTGGACCCACTATAAAACACAGAAACTTGTACTGGAGATAGGGAAAGGTTCAGGATATTTTTTGTTTATTTATTACTTGGTACCTTTTGGTGTAGTGTGAATGACCATGACCATTGAAGCACAGAATCTATTCCTTCCTTCACGTTTACCAAGGCCATCCAGTGGGCTGGAAGGGAGTCTTTGGCCCCCAGGCCATATGTTTGACACCCCTGAACCAGATAATTGCTTCTCCCATCACTGAGACCTCACCCTGTTCTGAGTACCGGTATGTATCAAAAAAAGTTTTTTTCTTATAGTGCCTCTCCTTGGTCTGAATTATCGTCCTGCACCATATTTAGTTTTATCATTAAACACACAATTCCTTTTCTGGGGGTCACAAACTATCCCAGCATATAGTGGGAAAAAGGTCGATGCCCTTGACAGATCCTAGTCCTGGCTTCGCTTAATTAAAAATTACATTTTCAAATCACAATTTTAACACATCTAGTGAACTCGTCTGCTTCAGTATGCTTATTGTGTTGTATGGAAAAGTAACACAATTGCAGCGCAAATTCTCACCCATGCCTAACACCTTGGTTAGTGTGAGCGAGAGCATCCTGTTGCTTATTAACACCAAAATCACCAAAGTTGTGTTGTGAAGAACAATGTGTGTCTGCATGTGTGACACTGGTTGCGAGATCTTACCCTATAGGCCGCGAGACCACCAGCTCCACCTGCGGCTCCGGCTTGGATTCTAGTATGATATTGTAAACTTCTTTAAATGTGGCTCCTTGTAAAAGCTTCCCGTTCCACTCCAGCACCTGATCTCCTGCAAAAACACCAGAGATGCTCAGCATCACGTGGAAGATCTTAATCCTTTCTGCTCACACTGTCGTCACAGCTGAATTTTGCCAGTTTAATTTCTTCATAAATGTGTGCATGTGTTTTTCAATACCTGGTCTGAGGTGTCCAACAGTGTCTGCTAGACTTCCTTTCCTCACTTTAGTGATGAAAGCACAAAGTCTACCAGATTCTGTCATCTTGCCTCCCACCACCTGTAGAAACAGAGAGGTGACTGCGCTGGTACTAAAATGCATTTGTGAAACAAAAGTCGAGCTATGTCATAATAACTGTAGATTTAATGCAGCGCATTAGCATGCAAGCCCTGCAGCTCATAGAAAAACATGGACTTATTTTCTCAAAGCATTCTGTTGATGTTATGGCTTCAGTTTTTGCCTGTGAGGTTTGAAACCACAAGAAATACACTGGAAGGGAGAAGGTCAGTGTTAAAAGTCTAAATCTTTTCAGAAACTGTCCAGGACTGTGCTTTGTTCCCCGTGGAAAAACTCCGGTGCTGTACCGTGGTTCTGTAACAGTGCAAGGCCGTGGGCTAGAGCTGTACTGTACAGTCCTGAGCTGCTGTACTCCACTCTCCTCGGCTTACACTGGCATCATACAAATAAAAATCCCCTCTTAATGGCAGCTGAATGCCAACATACAAAGGAGCTTAGGGAAGTCTGCTAAATGAAATGGCTTTATGTAACAGGCAGGAGATAGAGAGAGGGAGGCTTGCAGATGAAGAGAGCATAAGAGAGAGAAAGAGATGGGCAGTGAGGGCGAGGCTGGCAACCTGACTGATGGACTGACTGGCTGGATTGTGGAGCTGGGTGGCTGCTGCTGAGCGGACAGAAATGCACAGAAGCACTGAGCAGACACAAACATGCCATTTCAGGAGGCTCATTTAATCAGTAATGATTTTTTTCCCCATCTTGCCGCTCTCGCTTCTTTCTCCAGCGGCTGCTGCCATGCTCCTGTGGACATTCGGCCGCTCTCTTATTTTTTTAAGGGTACGCACCACCGACAGAATTACACAACAGTGAAGGATAAAACAAAACTACTATCTATATAAAAATAAGTATATGCTTTTTGAATAGATGGAGACACTGAAAGGGAAACTGACTTAGCAATCAATAAAGAATTTGATCAATAAGAAGCAGGCAGCACTAAAACTATGAGAAAAAGACACACAGAGAGCAAAGAATGTAAATTTACATTAGAACGTGATGGTACTGTATAATGCACAAACAGGGAATAACTGCAGGGACAATACTGGGAGGTTCTGCTCCGACTTGTTTCCTCCGAGCAGCTGAATTCTGTTCACTGAAGTAGCTCAGTATGAATGAGTTCAGAAGATTAGAGAGCCCAGTATCAAACAACACTTATTAATATTCATCAGGAATATAATGGCTATTAATAGTGACTCGTACTACTGTATGATGTAACAACAGAAAGCTGTGAAGAAACCTAAAAAAAAAAGGCACAAAATTTTTAACCTTCCACCTAAATGCCACATCTAACACTGATCCTTTTGACTGAACCCTACTGGGTAAAATGTTAAAGTCACTGTGCTAAATATGCATATTTTAACAGGATATTCTAATGGCAGTTCAACATGAGTGTGTGCAGTGCAAATGACGCCCACACAGGCTGCAAGCTCACCTTCAGACCGAGCAGAGCACCTGAGTCTCGAGGCACACTTCCATCTTTCATGCGCTTGTTGAGCAAAATGCGCCCTATTAGGCGATCCCCATCTTTGGACGGCTGCCACGTCACTGGGTGCTACAAGGTCAGAGCAACAACACACCTTTTGTTTAACAAGTCATCCATTTTAGTTCGATCACTTCAGACCAAAGCAGACAACAAAACAGTGAAAGGAGGGTGTGAAGGGAGCACTTTATTTGTTCACTTGGGGGAAGAATGTTCACACAAACTTGGATAGCTCAGTAATTTAAACTCCAGGTGATGCAGTTTTATCTGTTAGGCCAAAAGCGTTCAAAGGAAAATCTGAAATTTCTCCAAGTAACACACAGCTCATTTACTGTCTCACAGAGTTTGTGTGAACCTGCTGGTGTGAGGGTGGAGTTAAGCTTCATGCAGCGCCCCATGCAGAGTAAAGCAAGCAGCCTCAACACTCCTCCTAAAACCAGCTCTTCAAACGGGAGCAGGAAGACCAGAGTGTGACTCTGGTGCTTTGCTACACACAAACACACGGCCACCATCAAGTGGAGTAGTGAGGGGAAAAGCAGATAGTGAAAAAAAAAAGAGGGAGGGGGGTAGACGTGATACAGATGAAGTAGATCCTAGGGTGCCACATTAGAGATCAAAAAGGATGAAAAACAGACAGCACAGAATAAAGCTATGAGACACAGGGTGATATCACAGATGCAGCAGTGGAAGGGAAAAAAGAAAAACAAATGTTTTTTTGGTGCAAAACTAATCCAATCTTCCCTGTTTGTGTGTGTGTTTGTGTCTTTTTTTTCTATAGAAGTGAGTGGAAAATTGGGCAGAGGGGACAGGATCTGTCTGGACTGGGTGCTGTGGGGTAGGGCAGCAGAGTGAGAGGGGACGGGCCTGAGTAAGGGTGTTCCTACTACACTAAACAGGACCGCTGCAGAGCAAGAACACAACATACGGAGGAAAAAAAACGAGCATGCAACTAGGAGAGACCCACATTCCTGAGTGCCATGACAAACAGAGAGGTTGTGTGTCAATGCCCAAGTCTTTTACAGCTACTGTAAAGAGGTGTAGTTTCTATTTGGGGAGCAATACAGCAAGTACAAGTAGCAAGCAAAGAGGGTGTCCCCAAATGACTTTTATTTTTAAGGCAACACCGAGGTGGAGCCAAAAGTAACCGAACCAAAAACAATAAATCAATTTTTTTTAAAAATCGCAAGAGAAATCAATTTATACAACGTTAAATAAAATCCATAAAACAGACATCTCACCTATTTACACTTGGTGACAGAGAGCAAACAAAGACTGGATGGGTAAGGTCATAAATAATAATCATAACAAAAAAAAAAGAAAAAAAAAGCAGGCTAGATTGTCTCAGTACCTTCTCACTATGGCTATGCTCCTCGTTTAGCGTAGTGCTACTGCACGTATCAACTCCCGAGTCTTTAACCTGCGGTTCACACCATGCCAAGTCCTCTTCAAATGAGTGTCCCCCAAAGCGCACCATTTTCTTTTGCCTCTCAGATAAGGTGTGTGTCGCCTCGGACATAAATGCCTGCTCAATAGTTTTTCTTTTTCCCCTTTGACTGTCCCCTACAGGTGTGGGATAAAAAACAGAAAGAAAAAACAGAAAAAACAACATGCAAAGGTGTAAATAAAACAAAGGAAACATGAAATGACAAAAAGACTCCGGGAGGACAGGGGACGGGGGAGAGAAGAGAGAGAGACAGAAAGAGAGGGAAGGAGAGAGAGAGTGAGAGAGAGAGGTGGGCTTAAGGGGGCGGGTGGTAGGGAGGGAGGGTCAACGCAGGGCTCCACATGTCTCACCAAAGACAGTGGGGAAGCCTCACTGCTATGCCATGACGCATGGTCCCACCAATGGCCATCCAAATCTCCTGTAAGGTGGGAGGGAGGGCATATACACACGAGAGAGGACATCGAGAGGGACAAGTGAGGACGCCACAAAGTACAGACATTAACGCGCGCACACACCCACACAGAGAACTCGAAATAAGACATCCAGTCATTCACATTCCAACACACACACACACACACGCAAACACACGAGTGCTCACATGCTCCCATAATTCAGCAAGAGAGATAACCGCTCCTAAAATCCCTGCAGAGAAGGAAAAGACGCAGATGGATTGAGTTTAGCACTGCACAGTTAAGAAAACTAAACAAGACGCAAGCCATGGCTGGAGTCAAAAGCACAATCTGAAGCTTCAAATCCTTTAAAGGTATTACATGTGTTCCAACAGCACATTAGGAACCTCTGATAAACAGACAAATAGACAAGGAGTGGGCGGGGCAAGGATAAACGGCCCATTTGAAATAAATAAATATGTTTAGTATGATTATAAAGAGAAAAGAGCCTCATTAAGATAACATATAGGCCACAGAGCGAAGTTTTGTTTTCTTTACAATACTTTGGCTAATAGGTAGTTCTGCATGATTCACAGTTCAAAATAATCCGGCTTTGTCCCCTCAGTTCATGAAACATATCACACAAGAATTTTTAGTTCCCATCCTCCTCCCTTTTAGTCAGCCTTCCTCAGATTAGCTGCCCCTCCTGAGCAGGTGAAGAAATAGACCTTTCTTCATTTCTTCAGATATAGTTAAGGCAAACTTTGCTTTCAATCAAAACACGTTCCACGTTACATTCCTCTGATTTTTTTCAGACCGCAATCTTCAGAAACATTCGGGCCAGATTCTGTTTTGTTGAAACAAAGTCAGCACACTGCTATCTTATTCTAAAGAAGCTGCATCTATAGTAGGGAGCAGGGCAGACCTCTAATGTGTTTAACTGGGGATTCAGATTGCAATGCCACACAACCTTAACTGACCTCGATCTAAAGTGCACCGGGGAGAGCTTTTAAAGATGAGGCTCTGATTACAACTTCTGCCGTAGCATCGACGGATACATGGCCTTGAGAAAGCCAGGCAAGTGGCTACGATCGCAGGATGAAGGATTCTGGGGCATTTCTCTACTCTTGTCGTGCCTTCAGGACAATAATCAGTTATAAAGGGAAGACTTCTAATAAGACAAATGTGAACCGATCAAAACTATCCATCTATCTCCAGAAGCAACTTTGTGATTCTGCAGGGTTTGTCCTGTTCTCCAGTGTGGATGTACAGAGCAGTGAGATGAGCACTTTCAATTTGATTAAGAAGCTTAACATTTAAAGCTAATTAAAAAGAGCAAAAAATATTGAATCCAAAGGTAGTGCTGAGATTCTCAGGGGAGAGCAGTGTGGAGGTGAAGACAGGCACAAGTTAAGAGTCAAATCCTGCTCTTCTCTGTCCAGGACTTCAGTCAGTAAGATCATTTTAGCATCCCATTACAATGCATAATTCATTTAAATGATATTCAGCTATGATGCCAATTCATTTTACAAAGGGGAAATAAAGTTGCTCTTATTAAAACATTTACCGAAGAATGGGCCATTTAAATAATACAGACACACAACGTGTTCTTGGCAGCAAACATGCTGTTGTAGACTTGTGTGTTTGCACAGATGTACAAAGTCAATAGCGGACCTCAGGGCTGCAGTCACAAGTGAGGTCATCTGAAAACACTCGACTTGTTTAACCCATGGGCCACATACATCACATTCGCCACACTTCACTTCCCCTGCACAGAGCTGTAGAACCTAATGGATCTATAGAGGACAGGCTTCCTTCAAGTATTATCTGGCTCAGGATTCAATCTCAGGGAAATCAGGGAACGCTGATGGAAAGGCATAAAAATAGACTGCATATGCTGCTAGATGTGGAGGCTGAGGAGGTGGTGGGAGGCTGGACTGGACAGGGGTAAAGAGAAAGAATTTTCAGCACAGGACAAAAAAGAACCTGCATGGAAGACGTTGTTTGCAGGGTCACTGTGAATACACATAGCCAGAAATGTCTTAAATAATCCCTCATTGCACTGGGGTAATATGGGGTTCAGTACTTTCTTAACAGATATGTACAGAATTATTTGGAGATTTTGAAATTTAATATTCCGATGGATCGGAAATAAAAAAGGTTTTCCCATTAAGACACACAAAGGATAAACAGCCTTCCATAACATTTGCTATCTCCAGTTGTTTATGCACTCATACAGGCTCTGCCTGACTCTGCTCAGATCAGCTGGCTGTTGTGTTTCCAAACATAGGTGGCCAACTGGAAAGTTGCAGAGTGCGCTCTGGTACTTATAACATCACTGAAGGTGTTTCTCCCTTTTTTTTTACTTTTTAAATTTTCATTTATTGGCATAAACGCCAATGCCACTTAGCAAATAACTACTATCGGCCGATAATACTGGCTCACTGATAAATCTCTCAGGCTCTAACCTTTAAAAGAAAATCTGCTTCTCGTAAAGAGACATGCCTGCAGAACTGTGGCTCTTAAACAGAAGGTCTGTTTCTGGCTTCAAATTAATTTTTAACTTCCTAGCTTTCTTTTTCAATATTTTTCAATATTAAAACACAATGTATCTTATGTCCTGTCTTATCCATATTTTATCTTGGTTGCAAATCAAGTTTCAAATAACAAAGTCAGTGTAGTGTCAGTATGTATAAGTAATCAATATTAGCCAAAATCTCAAGTGTCAAACTGCTGTAAACACTGATTTTTTTTTTTTTGTACTCTTGGTTCTATATGATATCAGTGGGAGAAGACTTTTTATTTATTATTCTTTTTGTGAATCAGAAGAAAATTCACTTAAAGGTGAAGGAACTTAAATGATTTGTTTCAGAAAGAGCACAATCTAGTCCAGTATATGACAAATAAGGATTAGTTTGGACTGTGAATCATACAAAGCTACACTGGAAGAGTCCAAGAAGAAATGATGAGAAGAAATAAGATCATAATATTCCCCCTTTAATATAGTAAAAAGAAAAAGATCTTCAATAACATTTTCCAACTTGCAATTTTGTTGTGACCAAGCTGCAAGGTCAGTTTAGGCCAAACAACACCCTTTGTATTACTATCCATCCATCATTCTAAAGAAGCACTGCAACTACTTAGTGTATGTAGTAATGTGCTGTGATAAACTATTATGGATGTCCCCAGATAGGCTTTGGCCTCCGTGGACCTCTCGCCAACAGCTGACAATAGTAATTACCTCCTTTGCCTTTCAGCTGCTCTTCTGTCAGCAGCGTAACACCAGAGCACACTTTGCTCTCCAATGAGAGTGTAGTGTGTTTGATGTGGAGCTATAGACTGAATGAATATAGACACTATGTGGCTCATCTCAAGCTTCCATCATTTACAGTTCAACCTCCACCTATGTGTGTTCTTCTTCCTGTGGCACGCCTCCATCTTCAGGCCCCTCCCCAGCCCACTCTTAATGTTTTAGAAAAAGAATTTGAGTGAGCACCGAGACACACCCAGCCTTCTCTCCTTACTTTCCCTGAAGCTTTATTAACAGCGGCATGCCACAAATGGGCACCATTCCCCCTTTAAGGCACTGTCTGATTTTTCAGCAAGCAGGAAACTCATCACGGCCATAAATTGTGAGTATCAGCAGTCTGCGCCCGGCCCTGCCGTTTCGCTCCGACTCCGAGGCCCCGCAAAGTGCTGATTCAGGTCGAAGGCAGCGCGCAGGCAGTGGCGGAGTTCACCACCAGCAGGCTCTCCATCACTTTGACGGCTCAATAAAAACCAGTGTAAACTATTAATTGGATCATTAATTATTGATGCTGTTTTTACTACAATTCAAGAGGTGAGAGCAGAAAAGAGGCAGGTCGAAACAATGTCTATGTTTAAACATAGCCACCATGCTACAAAGGTGAAACAGTATCATGTTAAGCTACTGGTAAGCTCAAAATATTAATCAGTATCTATTCTAATAAACTAACCCTAAACTAACCCTCTTTAATATGCCCAAAAACAATGCCTTTCAGGTAGAGAAAGGATGGATTAATAAGACAATCTTTCTCAGATCTAGCATGAGGCCAAACACTACAAACCCAGTAGGGTTACCGAGCTGCAAAACCTGATCCCAAAAGCCATTAATGAGGATGTAACTTAGGTTGTCACTACACAATGTCCACCTGTCTGCTGCAGTTAGCCAGCCATCCTCTCCTTTTCTGTGTGCTGGGCACTATTATGAGACTGCATGTCAGGGGAATCAATAAAGAGGAAAACACAGGGAGAGGACCATCGCAATAAATCAGTCTCCTACGTTCACAGACACAAGCCAGGCCCATTACAGCTGGCACACCCTTTCTCTTCCAGTCTAACTCGTCCCCTTCAACCCCCAGCCCCCCTCATCCTCCTTCTTTACAGATCCCTCCTCTCCCCCTTCTAGGTACCAGAAACTGGAGAGTGTGGGATGCTCGCTACTTAGCCTGCTGTTACACACCCATCTCGTTGTCCAGTCAAGCTGAATGCACAAACCCCCAAGATGCTGACGGGAACATATGGCAAAAAAAGTTGCTTTCCGCCCTCGTTTGTCTCACGTGCAATCGAAACCACTGCTCTTCGTATTGTTGGCAGATTTCTGATGCTATTTTTTTTTTCACTTTTCACTTTTTTCACTGTGGTAAATAATCAAAGTCCTTCTTTATGCTTTTTTTTTTTTTTTTAAACAAAGCAAGAAGGAATATTTCTTCTCTCGCTCCTTTTTTAGGAGCATTAAAAACACCTGCTTGATCTGACCCAGCTGAAAAATATTTGAGGGTCACATGTGCACATCGGGGGTGGCGTTAGCTTTGAATGCACTTTCTAATTATTGCATAATTAAACTTACTACGCAAACACGTACACACTGTTTTAAAATAAATGGTTCAGTACAATTTGCTGACCCATTTATCAGACTCCCTGCATGCACCGAATCACGGCAGCCTTAGTTATGTCATAGATGAAAATAATTAATGAAACTGCCAATTAAAACTAAATAAAGCTCCACATAATCAGCTGTCTGAGTATGTTCTGTACCTAGCATAGGAAGCTATACTTATCCAGGTCAACAGTTCAACTCTTCCCTATGTTTTTTTCTCCTACGCAGCGTGACCCGCGGAGGAGGCAGGCAGACAGACGCACACAGAAACAACAGAAACTCTGACCCTCTAAACAACCTGCCTTCTCCCTATTTTTGCTCCACGGCTACCTGTAAATCTGGAAACTCCCACATCAATAATGTAGCGCCGGGTGCTCAGCTGCTCGCCTTAGAGTGGAGAACAGTTACATAACAGAGCAGGCCAACCAAATTCCACTGCTCTCCTCTGCATTAAACATTTCATCTACCATTCAGCGACAAAGGCGAGCTGTGCCACTGTACTTTTGTCCTTTCTATAGTCTAACCCCTAACACTCCTCCTCCTCCCTCTTTCCTGGTTTTACATCCCAGGAAAAGTTAAAGAAAAAAGAAAAAAGATAAAAATCAATTCGCAATTACAACAACTGTCAACCAGGAGGAGCAGGGAGAAGCTGACGACTGCCTCTGATGTTGATTCTATGCAAAGTGGCATTTCTCTCAGTCAGTGTGTGCTTGCTTGGTGGGATGTTGTTTTTTTAATATATATATATACTTGAAGAAATGTGAGATGCAAACATATCAGTCACAGCAGACGGTAAGAAAACCACTTCAGTAAGGGATCCACATTATTATTTTAAAGTTTAAGCAGTCCTTGATTTAAGAAATAAGTAAATAAATAAAAACCAGCAGAGCTATTTTTCTTTTCTTTTTTTGCTAAACTGAACTCCTTCGCAATACCAGCAAGGTATTGTCAATGCTAACAGCGCAGATACAATTTGCTGCAGGAACACATTTCTATATTCTAAAGTCAGCTCCCTTTGTTTCGGTTTACAGCCACAACTCCCAAAACATCTCGCTTTCTCCTCCTGCCTGTCCATTATGTAACACTGTCCATTAAAGAACACTGTCAAACAGCTGTGGCAGGACCTGGCAAATAGTGCCGTAACAGCAGCGAAAGCAGAGAGCCTTAAGATCAGCGGTGCTACGTCAGTTTCCAACTCACAGCCGCACGCACACATAAACCACCCATCCACACTGAAGCATGTCTGGCTGGCCTGTGAGCCCACAGGCCTCCTCCTCGAAGGCACCAAGAGCTGTTAGAGGAGATTCATTAACGACAAACAGAAAACACCGCAGTTCTCCGCACAGAAATAGGGCTCATCATTTTCAGTTTTTATAGGCTTTTATTGCACGTGTGCAATGGCTGGGTTGTTTTCTTGTTTGAAGATGAATGAAATGGCAGTAAAGACAGCCACTTTTAAGATGTTCAACCCCCCCCCCCCAAAAAAAAATAATACAAAACCTAAGAGCACTTATTTCTGGTTATGGAGCATTTTAAGAAGAAATTTTCTGCATTTAGATTGTTTAATGTTTTATGAGAATGTTATCTTTATTGAAAAATCTGTATAAACAGAAACATCTTTAAAGATTTTTCAGAGTGAAAATGATGAGCCTTAAAGATAAAAAATACATTTATAAACAGACACACACACACAGAGCACATGTACACACTGCAGACTGGGGAATCTGAAAGTTATACAATATATACATCTGCATAATCAACATCACTTGAAGACAGCAGCAATGATTGAATTACAGTTCAGTGACTGCTCAATAACAGTAAAGCAGAACGGCTTTAAGACTTCACAATAACAGCACTAATATGTGTGTATTTGTATGCTGTAAAAACCTTTTGATACAGAGAACAAGAAACAGAGAGAGAGCAGACAGTGAGGCTCGTGGTGTGCTGGCTCCTACCTTTTTCACTAACTGACTCACTCTCTATCTCCACATCCTCACAGCTGGTGTACTCCGGCGTGGTGGCCAGCTCCTCCTCCGAGCTGCTCAGTGACACCTGCCTCATCTTCCCTCCCTTTTTGGTTTTGTGGGGTTTGGGGGGTGGTGGGCGCACCGACTCCGACTGGTCTGAGCTAAGAGAGTCGTTCCTCAACATGCTCTCCATTTTCTCCCTCTTGGTCTTGCGGACAGCTGAACTGGGGTCCAAGTGGTGCTGCGGCCTCCTCATCATATCCCCACCTACCCCCAGGTCTCCTCTTCGCAGGTCCCCCGACCGGTCACCCAGAACGGGACTACGGTGTGGCGTTGGGGGGCTGTGGTTTCCTCTGTGGCCTCCGAGGCCAGGACCCATTGGCCCTGGTGAGGACCGGTCAACGGAGTAGGAGCGCTGTCCCACCATAGGCGGCCGGCGCTCAGTGAGAAGCTGACGCGACAGCCGGATGGGGCTGGGCTCATCTTGCTCCGTGTAGGCCAGGGAGACGTCGCTGTGGCGACGTTCGTGCCTTAGCCGGCCCACTTCAGCGTGCATCCTCATCTGCTCCTCGTAGGGCTGCGGCTTAACAGGGTAGCGTGCCAGGTTGGGATCGCTGCGATAGCGTGCCTGGAACTCTTCCTGGCGCTGCCGCTGGAGGTCATACTCACTGGGCGGTCCATCTAGCTCCTGGTCGAGTGGGTATTCCTGTGAGTGCCAGCGACCGGGACCTCGACGGTCCCGATAGCCCATTCGCGCTGCATCCATATCTGAGTACATGTGTGGGCCCCGCGGAGCCCGCCGAGGGTCCCCCTCCCCATAGTCAGACGGTGATCTAGGCATGCCGCCGTCCGTCGGGGCATACTGTGAGTGGTCGCCCCCCTCCCTTTGGTCGTATTTTTGGTTTGGATCCCTGGATGCAGACGGGCTTCGTTTCCTGCAGATCAGAAGGAGAGGAACAAAAGAAATTATTAGCCGGTCAACTGTAGACAAGATTTTCTCTCGTTCTAATTATATGATGTCTTTTTGGGCTGAAAGGTGTTTGCATCCTGTAGCTTCACTTTACTTTGGTCTGCACTGCACAGGTCCCAGTCCTTGTGAAAAGGTAATGATAGCCTGCACTGTTTCTGTCACACACACACACACACACACACACACACACACGCACGCACACACACACACACACACGCACACACACGCACACACACACACACACACACACACACACACACACACACACACACACACACACAGAGAAGACTAAACTAAACAGCAGGATGTAGCACCAGTTCTTCCTCTCAGTCCAAGAAGCAAGAGGACACAAAATATACAATTCAAGTCATTTTACAATATGTGTTCTCAACACATGTGCTAAATGTGTGCTGAGAGTAGTGCACTGGTAAATGATTCAGTGATCCACCGGCTGTGTTTTTGTGCACATTACAATGCACATGAAGGGGTTGTAGGCAGACAATAAAAATATCTCTGTGTTCTGGTATTGATAAAAAAAGAACACAATTAAAAGCTGGAAATGTTGAAATGTTAGAAAGTACGCCCTGATTACGATCAGCAGCTTCATATTTCTAAAAATTAGGCGTCAATCGTTTTATTGTTGTCTGGTTGGAAGGAAACCATCCAGGAAGTGGATGAAAAGGATGGAGGGGGCTAACTGTGCATTAATGCATTTATTCTTTTGTTCAGAATCAATTATTCATAAGCCACTTTTCTCCTACATTTCTCCCACTTTTCCTCCAAAGTAATAATGACATTTTGGTGAGGAAAAAGCTCTGTGAAGCATCCCCTTAATTTTGTACGTGACAACTTTCCATAAATTTCAAAAGGACTCATAAATCACCGCTGCCAGCTTTGCTCACCAGCCAAGGTAAGGACTCCTCACATGTGATTGGCTGATTCACTGAAGGAAGGCTGGCCCTTCCCTATTGGATCACAGACTGTTCAGGTTAGTCAAAGCTAAAATGGATGTGCAGTACAAAAGATATAAGCATTGCGGTGAGGGACGTGTGGGCAAAGATGCTTTTTGTGGTCCCCGTGTTTGAATTTCTATGTTGTACACTGAATAATCTCACTAAAGTCAAGTGCTAGCTCTGGGGAGAGACAGCATGATGAACGAGCGTTGCGTACAGTTCATGAACTGCTGTACAGTTAAATATGGGCTCTTAGAGAGGGGCAGAAGCTGAGCAATAGTGCAGCACAAAATGTGCTTCCCAGCAACGCTGGCACATAAAAAGCAAATTTTACTTAATTGCAAAAGGGACAAAATAACAAGAACAGGTCAAAAAGAGCATTTTAACATATTTACATGCAGCATACAAACATGACTGCCCATGAATGCTAATGTTATGCCATTAATGATGCTTAGGCAACAGTTAGCTGTTCATAACGACATTATAAGGTGAGGATGTCAGTGTTGTTTTTGCAGCAAAAAGAATAAATACTCCATGCATCCATTTCAGGGTTGTGTGTGGGTGTGTGTACGTGGCAAGTTTGCAATCTGCCTGTGATTTTTGGTCTTTACACTAGACGTAAAGGAAGCATTATAGCTGGTGAAAGCTGCTGAGACTGAGATGTTCTCCGTTTCTGAGACACAAAAGATGTTAATGCCATCTTTAATAACTGTCTGCATTTTTAAAAAAATCACAAACACTTAAAAACTTAACAAACACAGACTTTTTTACTCTGAGAGCTGGTAGGTTGGTAAGAAAATGATCTGGAGCCACACTAAAACTTAATTGGTACTTCCTTTGCCTCTCCTCTCCACCGAGAATCTTGAAATAGCAGTGTTTGCATTATCTTGCTGACTAACAGCCAAACAGACAAGCATGTACGGTGGTCAGACACGTACATGTACAGAGGTCAAACACACTCAACTTGAGAAAAACAATAAAACACAACAGAAATTAGAAAAAAAAACCAAACCTCTCAGGGCCACTGTTGCAAAGCAGGCACTGATCACATACCTTCGCCAAATAAGAACGACCTAGAGGAAGAAAAACTGGCCGCTCGAGTCTCTGTGATGCTGCCAGCTCACAGGAGTGACTTCTTTCTGTTTCACATCAAAACAAATACCTTCTATCACCAGTATCATGATTCAAAGATGGAGGAAAAACACACGAGGGTTGGTACATTATTCATGAGCTGTTTTCTGGACACTAACCGAGCTGCACTTCATTCACAAATTCAAAGTGAAGCAGCAGCAGAAATTAGGGGGGAAAGGCGGCGTGACATGGAGCTGAGGAAGGCGGGGGAGTGTGTGTTTGTGAGAAATCTCTCTTTATAGCCACTCTGTAATCACTGAGGTGTGTGTTTGTGACCGCGTGTGTGTTTTTTTGAGTCGACTGCTTAAGGAATGCTCTCAGGATCTCTTTGGGGCTTCAGGCCAATGTCCTCTCCGAGACTGTCTTAAAACGCTACACCCAGAAAACACACACACATACTCATAGCAGCTGCACACAGTTCGCACAACATACATTAACAAACAGCTCTTTGACGAGGTCTAACACAACTTGACACAAGCATCACAATCCTCTGCTCCCGTTTAGCCTTGTATGTCCCTCCTTTCCAAACACAGAAATGTCTGTGCTCGCAAGCAAGCCAGTAAGCCCGTTGCACTCTATCAGCGTCCGCATCATGACTCTGCTGCTGCTGCTGTTTGTGCTTAAGCAACCTTCAATATATACACAACAGAGTGGTGACGCAGGGCTATGTTTTGCACTGTGCAATATTCTCTGCTGCTTCGACAGCCTCTCTCTGCATACACCTGAGTGCTGGCATGACACACTCTGCTGATCTTGGATTTGTATTCCATCCTCAGTGACTCAGACAGAGATGAAGAAAGGAGGGGCAAAATGGGAGAAGAGGTATCGACAAGGAATGTGGAATTAGGTGGAGCAAAAGTACGCAGATGCCAAATTACAGTAACCGTGTCCTGCAGTCGGACATTGCATCTGGTATGCGCGCCGCATTAAAGCATCATGTTTGTCAGGCTCGAGCATGAAGAGGCAGGATGTGACACCGTGGGATTATGATGCTTGCCAAGTTGCACAGAAGTCTGGCTGCGGCAATGATTGAGTCACGCACGGCAACGTAAAGGCCTCCTATCACGTCCCCTTATAGCGCAAGATTCATCCGCGTTTGCGTGATGCCAGAGCAGATTGATGAGCAGTGAATCGACCTAACGGGCCAACAACAGGGAGGCACGTGCACTTTGTGCGTGCTATGTTATGGGAATAGAGGCCAGGGCTTCTATACGCTCCTGCTGTGGGAATAACAGCAGCCTTTGTTACTGCTGTTGTCCTATGCTGAGCTAACTATAGAAATCCTCTGCTCTATCGTGGAGCTACAGACAAGGACGGAGATGGCAATAAGATTCGATTCATGCAAGGTGGTGCCGGAGCTTTTCAACTAAAATATAGAAGGTTTCTGACATCCCTTTGATGTCGCGTTATTACTGCTGCCAGGACAGCCTTGTACGCCTGCAGTGCTCTAGAGGTAATTCCAGTTAATCATCTTTTTCAAGTACACTGTCCTTATCAAAAGCAGCATAATGTATCAAATCCAGGGCTCAAAAAAAAATCCCCCCCCAAAAAATCATGGGATTACACTATGGCACCGAAAGATTAAAAAGTGCGACCCACAAAAAGATTAAAAGTGACCTGACATGCTCGTCATGATAAAAACCTTTATGTGATGTTATTTTCTACAAAGCAACACACAAAAAACAACTGGTGAAATTCCCTGATTCACTGCAGGGCGTAATGAGAGGACACTGCCCTATTCTCTCTCTGCAGATCCAGTCAAAAGCATCCACAGACAGAGCTCAGTTCCCAGGCTGTAAATGGACTAAATCGTCTAACTGTGTCACTCCCTGTGTGTGTGTGTGTGTGTGTGTGTGTGTGTAATTTTCCCTACACCCCTATACTCTGTATGATGGATATAAATCATAAACATTTGATGTGAATTTATGATAAATCTACAACATCATCATCACATTAAGAGGCTAAGCACACACACACACACACACACACACACACACACACACACACACACACACACAGCCAGTATGCTGTCCAAATTATACACTATTGTCGACTTAAATAATAAGAGATCATGTCCTCTCATAGCTACTTTAATAAGTGTTTTGTTGTTGTTTTTTTATCAGCAAAGAAAATAAAAAAATTTATTATTGAGGTTATTTCCACAGTATTTCCACTGAGCAAGGATTTTCTTCCCTGGATATAATTGTGCTGAGAATTTACTTCCCTTTTAAAACCGAAGAAATGCCACTGGCACGAAAATCAATAACACAGAGTCAATAAGGAAGCTTTCAGTGAGTGATGAACCCTTCACAGATGTCGCAGGATTCAGCTGCATGCGTAGGCACCCAGACACATGTACGCACTGACACACAGGCACTAATGTGCAAAAGAAACTGCAATGATGGAGTTGCTACTATGACAAGTACCCTCACCCAAGAAAAAAGTCAGCCACAAGTCCACTGTTCTACTGTAAAAAAAAAAAAGAAAAAGAAAAAGAAAAGAAAAAGTAAAAGGACTGGATTACATCTGCTGTAATAACATAGGGGAAATTTAAATGTTCATACAGTTCCATGGAAAAATGCCTTCACTGCTAAATAACCTTTAAAGCTAAACCGTTTGAAAAAACAAAACAAAAAACATTTTCACACATGCTTTATCCAAACTGCTCATAACAGTCTAAATCCAGAGATATAGCCAGCCTTACTGAAAGTCACTGTTGAATCCTGGGATGTAGCTCAGTTCAAATCTCTGCCTGGCAGCTCCACGCAAACACATTCTGCACACAATCCCAGCGCGCACCCAGTCCGATCCACCCTACTACCGGAGCCTTGTTGTTTCCCAGATTCACTCTCCTCTAATACAAAAACTTGTGGTTTTCTATCTACCCACAGCAGATGATTCAGTCATGGAGCAGTGCTTTTCGGTGTGACACAGCTTCCGTTTGCTCCTGCTTCTGCTGAAGAAACATGTTAAATAAGAAAGCCAAAAGCAATCAAGGTGAAAATGCAACGCTGCCCCCGCGGGAATGGTGCCACCTCTACTTCACGTATAATGGAGAGCAGTCAAATGAGAACACATGAGCGGCGCTGCGCTGCAGAAGCCCTCCTCTCTTAGAACAAATCTGGCCCGCTAATGACAGCAAAACAACCTGGAACTGTCTCGACTGAGTAGAAAAAAAAGAGGGAAAAAAAGCAGGGGGAAAAATGAAAATAAGCTGAGTGTGCATGTGCGTTTCGAGTGAGAGCAATCAGAGGAGAGGAGGCAAGAAGAGGAAAAACACCTCTAATGATCCATTTAAAGATGCAGCATCACTCTGCCTTCCAGGACTGACTCAGTTGGTAGCCGTGAATCTGAGACGCAGCAGCATGTCCGATCCTGTCGTACAATTAAACCAGCTGAAACCACCGAAGTAAACCGGACAGTTCAGCTGAATTTCCCAATATCCCAAATGAGGGCGTACCACCCGGATGACCTGCTTTGATTCCTACGGTCTGCTGCATCTAAAGCAACCTGCCACACTGCCGGATGAGCACAGATGACACACGTTTACAGTCCTGCTGCAGAAGCTTCTGGGTGGCTGAAAGTGAGCCGGCTGAAAGTGAGCCGACGGCGATGCCGTCCAACCCAGCGGCCACTCTGTCCTCTGTCTCGGAAAGGATTTACACTCCTGGGCCTGATTACTAGCTAATGTCTATGACCAAGGACAATGAGGAGGCCTCACCTTATCTCATTCAGCCTGCAATTATATGACCAAACTGAACAAATGACATGGCTTATGCATTTTTCTTTTTTTATCCACTGGGCGGATTTTCAGGCATCAAATCAAATCTACACAGAGAGCGAGCGTGAGAGGGGGCAGAGAGGGAGATTTGGACGATAAGTCTACTCTGTGCATGTGTGCAGCTGGGCGTATTAAGACTGACTGTATCTGGGTGTTGCTAAGGTCACTCTTCTGCCATAGTACTTTTTGCATCTGTCTTCTCCATTCAGTTTTCCTCCATCCTCACCTCCGCCCTCCTGTGCGGTGGGCTCTGAGTTTGGACCAAAGACACGCTACTACATGGTTTTTGTTATAGTTCCGGTGACAGCTGCCTGACGGGAGCAGGGAGTCAGGGAGGGCAGGCGGGAGATGGGTTGCTGACATGGTAAAGGAATAGTGGAAGTGTTTTATAAATCTGCAGTGGTTTTAAATAGAGTGTGCTGCGGATCTGCTTTCTGCCTCTCTGGGAAGTAAGTAGATGGCCTGAGACCATCTGTGATCACACAGTGAGCTCGAGCAGGACTCTGAATGCATTGAATGGACTCGTAAAAACTATACACTGTAAGCATCTTTACATTTCCCTTGTTGAAAATTAGTTTAATTCCACATACTTCAAGAAGACGAAGAAGTCAAAATAGTGCATGTCTGTGTTGGAATAATATCCTCTGTGGTGCTCTTAAGTGGTGCTCCCACTTCAGTCTTCAAGTACACCAAGGAGATTTTGTTCTATATTTTCACTCCAGCTCACCAGCTCTCCATAACACCTCACACTTGATGCTACCACTCTTCAGGTACATCTGCTTCTATTGCTTCAAGATGGCCTGTGAGTGATGTAAAATGATGAAAGCTGGACGGGTAACTAAGAGGAGAGAAAGTACTTGAGAACTGGATTATGAGCTGCTATGGAAATAAAGCCTTAGAAACCCCAAAAGCTTTTCCACCAAATCTATTTTCTTTCCATAATATGTAAAAAGCGATGATTCTTATAGATGAGCCAGTTTTGTTTTGGTGTCTGATCTTCTGTCTGGTAAGTACAATGAGTAAGTAGTGAGGAGATTATAGTTAACTGTGCTCCATAAAGTAGCAGTGATTTACTCACCTCTTTTCACTCTCTGTGTGTTTATACACCCCTCTGCATTTAATCATTACTTATTATTAATCTCTGGCTCTCTTCCACAGTGTGCCTCTTGTCCCGTCTTTCTCCCCTTTGCCCCAACTGGTCGCAGCAGATGGCCGCCCCTCCCTGACCCTGGTTCTGCTGGAGGTTTCTTCCCGTTTAAAGGGAGTTTTTCCCTCCCACTGTTGCCAAGTGCTTGCTAAAAGGGGCCATCTGATTGCTGAGGTTTTCCCTGTATTGTTGTCGGGCCCTTTTTTTACAATAGAAAGTGGCTTGAGGCAACTGTTGTTGTGACTGAATTTCTTAATATTTATTTTCACAAATACACCCCATAAACACTGGGTTTATCAAAAGGAAGCATCCAATTTCAAAAGGCTATGGAGCTTGTGGTGAAATTTATACTACATGGGTAAATATATAAGTTTTACATACAAAACTTACAATGTTCACAGGAGCTCAATGTGTCCCCCTCTGGATGCATGGCTTTTGTCCATATGATAGTCAGGCACGCCCCATACTTTTGCATGTCTGGAGTCACAGCAACCATGTGAAACTCACAAATCCTCTCTTTCTAACGTTGCATGTTTCAAGCTCTTTGATGCACCCTTAAAGTCTTGCAACTAGGATGGGAGGAAGTGTCTTGGAGTTTAAATGTGATTTGACCAAATTTTAAAAAGGTGTAAAATGCATACAGCAGCCATTTCCTGTGTCAAATCAGGCGACTGCAGTGATTCCAAGATATTTATCTGATACATGAGCATTTGTGTTGGTAACTTGGTAAACTGTTTGCCTGAGTGTCTGAGTGTAAAGACTGAATGCTATCCAATTGTAATCTGGCTAACACCCATCCATCCATTAACTTAACTGCTTATCCAGCCAGACTCACAAGGAGGGCTGGAGTCTATCTCATCTGGCATTTGGCGAAAGGCAGGGTACAGTCTGGACATTATGGCAGTCTCTCACTGGGCTAACATGGTAAAACAGGCTCAACTTTTAAATCCACCAAAGTTACCAAACATGCATGTCTTTGAAGGTTACAACACCATGTGATTGCAATCTGGCAAACAGAGGAACATACACAAGAGCATAACACTATTAAATATTAATCCTGCAAATGTTATTTTATAAACCTCTACGCTGATCAACTCGCTATACACTTATAATTTATCAGCTTTTCTGTTTTTAATAAAGGTTAGTAAATAATCAGGCACATGCACAAAGCCTAAAAGCCCAGTTTCATTCACAGAAGCAGACTGCAGCCTCCCCCTCATTTCATCTCCCTGCTCTGTGGAAAGTTTTGTGTGTAGCAGGCAGACAGAGAAGTCGAGCAGCCCCACATCTATCAGCGCAGCTGACAGTGTCTGTACATCGGTGAATGTTTTCACTAATTGGCTCCAACAACATAGACTCCATCCTCCTGTCAGCACATAGACCAAGCGGTGCCTTGTGTGTTCATGCTATGTTTATACAGAGCATGGCTGATATATCTTCTGCACTGCACAGCCCGTTAGATCTCCTTTTTAAGAAGAGGCACTGCTAGTGCTCTATGTAGGCCAAGCCCCAGCAGAATATGCCATTAAGATTAGCTACAAGTCAGGACTGCTACGCTGCTGCATATTTCTCCTCACCCTATAGAGAGAGGTTAGAGGAGCAGAACATGTGCATGTTTTTTTTCCTATACTGCCAAGACTAGCAACCATAAAACGTACATCACAGCTGATTTTCTTTTTTCTTTTTTAATGACCCATGTGGAGCAGTGAAACAGCCTGACAGTATGTGGGGTCAAACTTGGAGCAGTATATGAGCACTGTCTTCAATTATCCTTACTGATTTCAGCTTGACTAAACCAAAGCTGTTTAACACAGAAAACTGTTCACGGCCAAAGTGTGTGTGTGTGTGTGTGTGTGTGTGTGTGTGTGTGTGTGTGTGTGTGTGTGTGTGTAAGGGGGGGGGGGGGGGGGGGGGGGGCTCTGGAGAGCCTGGAGGCAATCAACACCCCAACACCAGTCGGTAATTATGCTTTATTTCTGCCAAGTGCTTGAACCTACAAAAAAATGCATGTGATTGGTGTTGATCTGTGACCATGCCATACTGCTACGTCACCACATGAAGGGCATCATAATCCTATCCACCCCCTCTAAAGGAAACACATAACTGCCTGTTTGACACCATCTGGGAAATAAAAAGTGGCTTTTTGGTTTGAAGAAAAAAATGGTACTTTACTTGTTTGTGGGCCCATTTAAGCTGGGATCTTCAGAGCTGTCAGTGCATTTGAAAACACGCAAATAATGTCTGGCCTATCATGACTTACTGGGATAGTTGAGAAAAACACACCTATCCATGTTGTTTGTGGGTATATATGTATATAATAGCCACTAAAGTTTGCTTCCCACCAAAAGCTTTTTTAGATAGCACTTTAAAATCATTAGGGGAATTGCATCAGAACTCAAAAGGTGAATTTCTGTTCCTCAATGGCTTTCTTGTTTTTGTGTTTTTCTCACCATATTCTGCATTGTTTAGCATGACACAGCAAGTCCTTAAAATTCAACATCAAAATCTTCAAAGTTAGAAAAAAACTCTTTTCTTTTAGGACTCAGTAGAGTCATGTACCTGAAAAAAATAGTATTTCACACTCTGTCTGGTTGAAAGTTTCAAGTCTGTTGCACAACTGACTGTATCCATTACTAATGTCACAGCGTACTGACATAGCCTGCGTATGTTGTTACATCACTGTACTGTTTGCTGAAACAGACTGTATAAAAATGATGGACATACCCACATGGTCTGACATCTGAAGCTAACTGCTTTCAACCTGCATTCTTTCTAATAGTCAACAGGGGGCAACTCCTCTGGTAACATGATCCTACTTGTCACTCGAGATATGACTCGAGTGACAAACACTGTCCTAACAGGTTTACAGCATCAGTCCCTAGCCTGAAGTCCTACTGAACACAACATCAAGAGGGTTTAGTGACCATCATACAAACCTGCAGTGTCCCAAGTCTATTCTTCACATATTTAAAATGCAAAACTTGATTTTTCAAACCAGTTACAGTACCTAACAATGTCTACATCTATCTTTTACAAACAGTGTATGGCCAGGGCTTAGGCATTTTCACAAAGTGCTCTGTGTAGGGGACGTATCGAGATTTGTCTTTGTATATCGTAACCCAGCAATTTATACTGTAACAAAACGCTGGGTTGTATTTCTGCAATGGGGAAAAAAAACATTTTAAGAGCCACTTTCTCCCCCATCTCGTTCTCTTTGACACACTCGTAATTGCACACACACACACACGCACACACGCACACATTTCTTCTCAGTTCTGCTAAGTATGCATTTTTCATTCCAGTGAGCGGGCTGCATTCGAAATCAAAGGCAGTGACGCTGCACGGCTGTCTGGCTGCACAGAAAGTGAGGAGGTAATGAAAAAAGCTAAGGGGTGAGTCAGAGGATGCTTTAATAATCCTTGTAACCCAAAATAACATCTCTGGGGCTGGACGGACCAATGACCCTCTTGGGAAACCGGCAGCAGTCCAGGCTGGTCTGGACTCCTCACGTCTTTCCTTCCATTACCCCCAACCTACACACACACGTATACGCCCCCACCCACACTCATCTCTCTTTTTTTCTACCAATGCTTCTCAGTCTATTATAGTCACCAGATAAGACTGCAGCAGCACAGCACGACGCGGCAGACAGCCAAGCCATCCCTGTAACAAATACAGAGCAAGACTAAGCAGTGTGGAGGGGGTGTGTGCACTGGATTTGTACAAAGTGTGGTCAAGTCAGGAAGGGGCATTAACTCTGTTCACAGGTGAGCAGGCATTTCTTTGATTACTGATGATAAATGGTGATGAGTCCAAAGCTAAATAGCTCTTTATGTTAGGTTCAAGGTTGTGTCTCCATTGTTCAACATTACACTCTGCCTCATGTAACAAATGTAGGCAGAAAATGAGTCCATCATCTTGTATTACAGGCACCACTCTGATATTTCAACAGGAAGCCTGTGGAGTCATTTGACATTCTTAAATTCCATCTAATCAGAGTCATGCTTGCTCTACTTATCTTTTTTGACAGGTTACAGCCCTTAAAAATCATAGTGCCGCTAACTATAAACGCACAAGCTAGCTGCTGAGGTCATCATCAGGTTGTTTTTTTGTAACCTTAGCTCACGTCTCCCAACAACATAACATTTTGATAATAATTAACACGGTGAGCCCGTCCATTACTCATTCATACACTTCATATTTAACAAACAAGCACACAATGGCAACTGCATCAGCAATGCTGCAGCAACACCAGCATCGTCTTCTAAAGCACCGCTGCTTCGCTTCTCTCATTAGTGTGTTAAAAGCATTAGGCTCAATCGCTCGTGTGAGTCACTGTATATGTATGAAAAGCAATATTTATTTGGTGCACTTAAAACAAATGTTCTTTCATGGTGATAGTGGCTCCGCTGTGATACTCAGCAGTTCCACTTGAACTGGCCTCTTCTGCCGTGAGAGACAGCATTGCCTATCACACAAAGTATCATTTATTTATTCAATTAATCATTTATTAATGTGTTTGTTTAAATAATAGCAAAAAGGTGGGAGGTAGTAAAAGCTTTACTCAGTGGAAAATCTGAAGCAACCAGTCAGAGAGTAGCTTCAGGTCACCTGCTTGGCAAAGAACTCCATACACATGTTTGGCTGGAGGCCGTTTTATAATACAGGAACTATATTTACAGAGAAATGAACCAAGTAAATGCGAATAGTCTTTGTAAGGAATGCACGACTAAACACTTTTTTTGGTAATATATACCTATTTCATGTTTAATGGTACTCACTGAGCTCATTTCTAGCAGTTCAGTTCAGCCTTTATCCACTATGTAAAACAAGCTGTTTAATCCCTTCTCCATTCCTTTAAACCAGCTCTATTCTGACTGGCTATCCCTAGCAAACAAACTATTTGATTGGCTGGTGGGTGGGGACGGAGCTATGAGATGACCACATAAGTGATATCCACTATCACTGATTTCATACAGGCACCTTATTACTTCAAATACTGGCCAGGTTTAATTTGAGCACCCAACAATGTACTATTATATACAGTATATGACAGAAATTAAGGATGAGCATTACAGGTTTCCTTTAAGTAGACTTTTTTTCTGGATAACTGAAAGGTGGGGGCACTCCAAGCCCCCTAATATTAACCAGCCATTGCTGACCGTAATACTGAATGCTGAAACTGCAGGTGACTCTACATAACTAGTTTGGCTGAGACAAAAGAAAGTTGATTTTAGAGCGCTGTGGGCAAACGTCCTACACACCACTGAAGCTAAACCTCCACACTGCCTGACCTTAGCTGGAGTTTTTCAAATAGCAACAACAAAAGCTACCTGCACTGTAATGTTTAGACTATTACTAGAAAACTGTGTGTGTGTCTGTGTATGTTTGAGTAACAGGAAGACAACTTTTTTCTAACAAGAAATGAGGACACGTTGAAGTTTAAATCTTATAATATATGAGAGCACTCACTGTATTTCTTTCTTAATTCTCTTTTACCTCCTACACACTTGCAGCTTGGAGGTGGTTTATCACAAACTGAGGCCTGAATGGGAACAGACTGCCATGGAAAGGCGGCATAAGTGCTCTCCAATTACATCCACAGGGAAGGGAAGCCACTGCAACTGAGTTACCCCGATGCATCTCTGTGGCAGGGCCTCGGGCATAATCAAATCAGCCTGTGTGCTACTGGCAGTGTTGTTCACTGGTTGTCCAGCTTAGAAAATGAAACTGACTGCAAGCTGACTGAGATCGACACACAAAGACTTTGCATCCAAGAGCCTATCTAGAGTGAGACCCTGCATACGCAAAGTGAATACGTTTTAAACAGTCCATCTGTAATTGGTTTCATTTCAAAAAAAGGATTTTGTTGTAATAAAATTAAACTAAACACAGCAGCAGAGAGTAAAAGACTTTTATTTGAGACAGCATGCTTAGACATGCTGCACCTCAGGGTTTGGGCTACTATGTGCCAAGGGCGAGGCATACAGAGCTACAGGAGTGCAGACGGCCAAAATAATGGGAGACGTGTACCAAAGTTTTTACTTGAGGACAATCTTGACAAGACACAAATGAACAACTACAGGCCGATCTCAAATCTCCCGTTTTTAAGTAAGATCATTGAAAAAGCAGTTTCTCAACAGCTCAGTTACTTCTTAAAACAGAATAATTGCTACGATGCCTTCCAGTCAGGTTTTAGACAGAACCACAGCACTGAAACCGCTCTGACCAAAGTGTTCAATGACATATGTCTGAATACAGACAGTGGAAAAATGTCAGTCTTAGTTTTACTGGATCTCAGTGCAGCATTTGATACAGTTGACCACAACATATTACTCAAACGACTGGAGAACTGGACAGGTCTTTCAGGAACTGTACTAAACTGGTTCAAAACATACGTAGAAAACAGGAAATACTTTGTATCAATAGGTAACTTCACATCTGAGCAGACAAGTATCACATGTGGAGTTCCCCAAGGTTCCATCTTGGGACCCCTTCTGTTTAACATCTACATGCTCCCACTGGCACAGATTATAAACAACAACAAAATAAACTATCACAGCTATGCAGATGACACACAAATATATATCACAATGTCACCAGGAGACCGAGGCCCTGTACAGGCTCTTGGTAAATGCATTGAGGAAATCAATGACTGGTTGTGCCACAATTTTCTCCAGCTAAACAAAAACAAAACTGAGGTAATAGTCTTTGGCGCCAAAGAAAAACGATTACAGGTCACCAGAGAACTTCAATCTATACATCTAAAAACCACAAACCAGGCGAGAAATTTGGGTGTAGTGATGGATGCAGACCTAAACTTAGAGAAACACATTAAGACAATAACAAAGTCAGCTTACTATCACCTCAAGAATATTTCAAGGATAAAAGATCTGATGTCTCAACAGGACCTGGAAAAACTAGTCCATGCATTCATCTTTAGTAGGCTTGATTACTGTAACAGCATCTTTACAGGTCTACCTAAAAAATCAGTCAGACAACTACAGCTCATTCAGAACTCTGCTGCTCGAGTCCTCACTAAGACCAAAAAAGTGGACCACATCAGTCCAGCTCTGAGGTCCTTACACTGGCTGCCTGTCCGTCAGAGGATAGACTTTAAAGTTCTGATGCTGGCCTATAAAGCTCTGAATGGTTTAGGACCAAAATACATCAATGACCTCCTGACCCAGTATGAAACATCCAGATCCCTCAGGTCATCTGGATCCGGTCTTTTATCAGTTCCCAGAGTCAGAACCAGACACGGAGAAGCTGCATTCAGCTTTTATGCTCCTTATATCTGGAACAAACTCCCAGAAAGCCTCAGATCAGCTGAAACACTCAGTTTATTTAAATCCAGGTTGAAGACTCACCTGTTCTCAGCTGCATTTGAATAAAGCACCAAATCCACACTTTAAGCTTAAATTTCAAAACTTACATTTAACTACTGATTTTATCTACTGTTCTGATTTTATCTGTTTTGATTTTATATACTGTTGTTTGTTTGTTTGTTTGTTTGTTAATTAGTTAGTTAGTTTATTTGCTTGTTTTAATCAATTTTAAATCATGCTTTTTATTTGTTCTTGTTTCTAATGTCTCTGTAAAGCACTTTGAATCACCTTGTTGTTGAATTGTGCTATACAAATAAACTTGCCTTGCCTTGCCTTGCCTTGAGCTACCACATTACACAACCTTATTCTCAATGCTGATCGTGGATCAGTTTGCAAAGCATTTTGAAACACTTCTCCTCAGTGAAAATGCTCCATTTCAACATAGTTTTAAAATGAAAAAAAAAAATTGCTGTTCCCACCCATCTCTTCCATTTCCAGGCTCAAACACGCCGGCTGCTGGAAGGCTTGCCTGGAGGCTGTCTGTAAGTTGTGCATAATGTGGTGAAGTTGCTTCCCGACCTCCTCCCTAAAATATTTTTTTTCTTGTCTGACAGCTGTCACACACACACGATCACAAAAACCCATTCAAAGGTGGAAATGCTGCGAAAGCAAACAAGGAAAACAGACGAGGAAGATATTTTTCTATAAAAAAAACAGATTTTAATTAGTTTTAATACATTACGTAATTTCAGATAGGAAAATTTTTCACTATTTAATTAAACGTTCACATGCGTTCATTAGTGGTACACTGCTGCTTCATTTCCCGGAATGAATGTAATTGTTCTCATAACACGAGACACATGCAGATACCAGGAGATTAGTGACAGCCAGGTAAGCTAAGTAACAACTTTTTTAACAACCATTGCCACAGGAGACGGAATTGAAAACCGACTAAATGCCCACTCGGATACAAAAATAAAGCTGACTTTTTCCAACACAGCTGGAGTTCCGGAGTTTTCACCATTAAAAAAAGAAAAGGGAAAAAAAGCTTTGTGAAGAAGTTCTGCCTCTCCCATTGGTCTGATCAAAAAGCTTGCTGTGAGCTCAGCAGAAAGACCTTTTCGCCTGCACTCAATGGCATTGACAAGACGTCTCAATCGATGAACCCACAGCCAGACCTTTGCAGAGCGAGCACCCAGACCAAAGAGTTGCGTGGGTTAATTGTAATTGCACAGGACAGCGTCTGTAACACATGCCGTTAGCCGGAGAGCTAAACTGGCCAGAGGGTATCCGTTCTGAGAAAACGTCTAATCTGTGATGAGATCCTCAACTTTTTTTTTTTTTTTTTTTTTTTTTTTTTTTTTGTGTAGATATGACTTTGACTTTTATTAGCTGGTAAGAATTTGGACGGTATTATTCATGGAATATGAAATGTCTCATACATTTCTGCCTTATTACACCTTCAATCACATCTTTGTAATTTCAGCTTCAATTTCTACTGGTTCTAATAAGTTAACTGCTGAAATCCAGAAAAAATAGTTTGCAAACAATATTCCAAGTTACCCAAGCGCATTTCCGTGCAATCATCCACTGCAGTTAGCCATCTCTTGTACATGTATATATAGGGACAGTTTTAATCTTGATGGTGTATTTTGGCTTCCCACAACTAAATGAACATGATGGAGCGATATTAAAAACACCAACTGCCAACTGAAGGCAGAGCAAAAGCAAAATAAGTGTTCCCTTTTTTTTTTTTTTTTTTAATAAATAGGACAGGGGGAATGAATGAGAGAGAGAGGGGGAGAGAAAGAAAGAAAACCCAAGGGGAGAAGAGACGGTGAGAAGGGGGGGGAAGAGAGACAAAAAAAAAAAAAAAACTCCTGGGTCACCTGTATGGAGAAAAAACAAACAAACAAACAAACAAACAAACAGAGGAGACAGCAAACAACAAAGAGCAACATAATAATAGAGAAAACAAAGCACCATCACAATAAACTAGCTAGTCATAGATATCAGTATTTACTAAGTAATAAACGATATTGTGCAGCACGCAAGATAGACAGCGCACAGTGTGCTTTGAGGCAGCAGCCAAGAAAGCTTTAGTCCGCGTCTGTGAATACCCATGTGTGCATACCTGTGTGGATCAGCATGCTTGCATTCCAAAGGTTTCTCCATGTAATGATCTGCTAGGGAGTGTGGGGGGGCCACAGCCCCATCCTCCAGGGTGTGAAGCGGGTATGGAGGAGATCAAAACTCCAGACATCCAGAGGCCCCCAGAACACAAGAGACCATGGAAGACCAACAGAGGGGCAGCCGCGCCACTGTTCCAGTAAGAGCTGAGGAGAGTCCCAGATGAGGGCTCACTCAGCAGCCGCGGAGCAGAAGCCAGGGGGGGTTGCAGTGACGCACCCGTGAGCTCCGCCGGCCCCCAGCTGCGCCTGAGTGACCGAGCCCTAGGCCGAGAGGCCGGGGGCACCCCACCTCCAAAGGGGCCCGAGCGAGCCCCAGGCCCCAGGCCCCGACAAGCGGCCGCCAAGGAGTGAGCCGGTGTGTACCCGGACGCCCACCCCCAGACACAAAGAACCACCAACACACCGACACCTGAGGGAGTCCGCCACCGGCAGGGGAAGTGGTGGTGGGTGGAGATAGGCCTCCAAACCTTGGAGGGCCTGAGGTGTCCCCAGAGAGGTGGCGTCTGATACCCAACCTGACATCCTCAACTTTAACTTATTTTCTAAGTGTCTTTAATGAGCCAAATTACATTTAGCCACCGTTTTATCCATTAGGTTTCTAGATTTACTGGCATTCAAAGGAGCAGATCTGTGTTCATCTATTGACACAAAAATCCAGCCTTTAAGCCTCACCTTTACTTCTAAAAAAACATAAGAGCATAAGTGTGGTGAAGAGAAATGCTATACAATTTGGTAAAGCAAGGGGAGGACTGTGAATGGCTCCTTGAATAAATGTAAGGAAGCCCGGCTGGTGCAAAGAAAAATCTTCAAAGTCAGCTTCTTTCCTCATCCCAGCCACCCCTGGAGATCAGATCAACTACTATCCTAAACCTAATGAACTAGTAAACATTGGGAATTAAATGAATATTACATGGGGTTTCATTAATGCCAGCCAGCAGACTCCAAAAAATAATGAAGGCGAGAAGCGCAAGCGGGAAGAGACGGTTATCAGAGCTCCTTCTTCTCTCGGTGTTTACTCAGCATCTGCCTGCCAGAGAAGGAGGCTTTTGATCACTCCTCGGCTGGGTTCTCCTCTGTGCCGCGTGGCAGGAGAAACCAGGGGAGGCCACTGAGCACCGTCAGGGCCGGCTCATTTGCAACACAAATGAACTGAGCTAATTGTACACGTGCAGGGAGACGTGGGGAGCAGCGCACACGGTGCAGTGTTTGCAAAATATGGAAATAATTAATCTCTTTGAGCTTGTGAAATACCATCAGTGTTGCAAAAGAGGATTTGAGTATGGGGCCGGGGATGAGACGGATGATGATAGCAATGGACTGGAGAGACGCAGATGTTTAGATTAAGCCATTTCATTATTGCTTTATCACACGGTTTCTTCAAGTGTGTGTGTGTGTGGTTTTTTTTGGGGGGGGGGGGATTTTGGGGGGGTAATTGAATAAATGGGAGCATGGAAAAAGAATCGGAATTGAAGCACGGTAACAGGATTACATGTAAAGCAGTCGGTTTCCTGTTCATGAAACGAAGCATGTGGCTATGCTAACTAGGGATGGGTACCGGTGTCCGGTGCCATGATGGCACCGGTTCTGACATAAACGGTAGTAACCAGACCGAAAAGCAGCGCACATTTCGGTGCTTTATTTCGGTGCTTTTTTTTCCCTGAGCCGTGATACACTTCTAGCCAATCATTTTACGTTTCCGAGGATAGTAGGCGGGCCAATGTCCAAGGCGAAGCGGTCAAAAGTCTGGCTGTACTTCACAGCAAAATATGCAAACTCAGCAGCCTGCAACAAGTGCTTTAAGCTGATACTGTGATACTGTCAAAGGAGGTAACACCTCAAATCCGATGAAACACCTGGCGACGCATAGCGTTTTTTTTAAAAGCCCAGAAATGCGCCGTATGATAGCTTGCTGCGAGACCTCACACCGAGCACATCAACTGTGGGTGGGTTGCCTGTTATGCAACATCCCCCAAAAACACGAAGAGGAGAGTCCTGGCCCCTAGCCCTGCCAGTGTAGCAGAAATGATGAGGATGATGATGGCAGCAGCAGCCGTTCTTCTCTGCGTGAGTAGCTTAATGTTGTTCGTGTGTAATTTACGTTGAGTAGGCTAACCATGTTATTACATTAATGCATGTAAGGTGAACTAGCAAACATCATCATAGCTACATGCGGCTGTCTTCTTGTTTGATGGCAGATACTCCCTTCACCCTGCCAAAAAGGCTAAAATGACCAAAGAAAAAGTGGAAAACAGTTAAACACGAGAGGTTTTTATACAAAATTGGTGTTTTTTCCATTGTTTAAGCACTGCTTCCAGCCAAGAGTGATACCATATATGCCCCATAGCTGCAGAAAAGGCTAACATTGTTATCTTTTTACAAAAAACAGCTGAACATGAGAGGTTTTTGGACCAATTTTGTGTTCTCCATTCTTTAAGCACCGGTTTGAGCACCGGTTTGAGCACCGTTTGAGCACCGGCACGGTTTCAAAAGTACCGATTTGGCACCGGTATCGGATAAAACCTAAACGATACCCATCCCTAATGCCAACTGTTCAATCATGCACCTAAGCGTTTTAGCGTCTCAGTAACAGTAGAGTTTGAAATGTTTTTGATTCACTCCCTGTTAGGTTTATATTGGTGGATTGTCATTTATGCTTAGAGATATATACTGTAATCGATTGCATGATGATAGAGGTCTGATCCTTAGCAGTCTGCAAAGACTCTGTGTGCCTTCCAGAGTGTTCTGGCATGCACACATATCCTAAGGTCATGAGAGAGGTCGTACCTTCTCTTACTGTGTTATGGTATGGTAAACACATCTATGTCCGTTTAGGTATAAGTGCCTTTTGTTTAGATGAACCGCTGGACTTCCAGGCCAATAGGTCTGTGCTAGACAAACCTATCTTTAGTTGGTCCTTCGAAGCCGGATTCTGCAATCAAACATTCACCGAGGGGAAAAGTGCCAAGCCGGAGTCTTACGCCAGTCGGGACTCATAGAAGCGGCTGTTAAAGGACCTGTGACATAAAATTCATCACCAGGCCGGTGGGAGAGCGTCCATTTTTCCCTCGATGGATGAAGATTGACGGAATCCAAGACTGATACTGCACGCAAAAGCAACACCAAGTAAGTTGAAAGAGAGCGACTCTATAACCGCGTGACTGGGTTTGTGTCCCGAAACTGGGTTTCGAAATTTAATGTGGAAAATCAAATTTGGGTTAGCAAACCTGGGAAAAAGAAAACGGACTGCTTTGAGTGGGAAAATTGAGAAGGAGTCTGAAACACTGCAAAGAGAAACGTATACAAAATCACACATACAAACAGAAAATGCATTAACCATACTAACATTTACAAATACAATAGAGCTCAAGAAGATTAGACGGCATCTTGAGCATGTGCTTCTGTTTATCATCTTGTCCAAGTCACTTAGTGAGATGAAAAGTAATACATAGACCAGAGGACTAATAGTATCTTAGGAAAAATGATTCAATCATAGCGGGGGGAAACGTAACAGACAAGTTTTGTTATCAAATGCTGCTGATAACTAACCTTCCAGGTTGCAGGACAACAGTTTAAGGAAGAAAAGAAGATTCTGGTACAACCAACCAGTGATCAGACAACAAATTTAAATGGTAAATGGCCTGCATTTGTATAGCGCTTTACTCAGTCCCTAAGGACCCCAAAGCGCTTTACACTACATTCAGTCATTCACACACTGGTGACGGCAAGCTACATTGTAGCCACAGCTGCCCTGGGGCGCACTGACAGAGGCGAGGCTGCTGGACACTGGCGCCACCAGGCCCTCTGACCACCACCAGTAGGCAAACATGGAGTTAGTATCTTGCCCAAGGATATTTGGCATGCAGCCAGGAGGCAGCCTGGGATCGAACCACCGACCTTCTGGTTAGTGGCTGACCTGCTCTGCCACCTGAGCTACAGCCAACCCAGTAGTTGTTAATATAGTAAATTGTGAGACGCTTTCTGCTTAATTGGTGCAGCACAAGTAATTTACTGTATGAAGGAAATGCTCTTTTGTGATATTATTTTGAACATGCATTTCTGTTGTCCTGTCAACTTAGTGGGTTATGAGTTGTTATGCAAATTAGTTGATTATTAGTAGATCAGGGAAAGGTGACTGAATTATAACAGAAGTGAATAGGATATGTTAGAGTCTGCCAGAGTGGAGACTCTAAAAGACTGAGTTTCTTGTTTCTGATGGGTGAATCCTCCACCCAGATTCACACCTCTGAAGACATAAGAACAAACTTGTTTTGTGAAATACATGACAACATGTCACATGATTTATGATGGGAAAAAAAGGAAAGCTAAATAAAATGGGTCTGTGACCCAAAGGAGTGATAAACACAGACCTGGGAGGAAACTCATATCTAATAAGACAATAGTAATAATAATGTTGTGTGGTGTGTGGCTGATGGATGAATGTATTGGGATTAATTTAGCTGATGATTTTTCTTTTGTTACAAAGTTGAACCTGCCAATTAGGTTTGGTATGATTTACCCTCCTGAGATGAGGAGCATGTGTCATGACTTACCTGGGCCTTTTTATTTTGATACTTTCACGGTGCACTGAAAGCTTTGTTTGATAATCTCTGTCGTTGAGCAGATCTGCGCAATTAGAACAAAAGCGCTATACGACAAGTTGGGAAAACCGTTGCAAGTGAGCTTTTCCACATTAAAATGGGTTCTGGGGAAAGCAACTTATTTGGGACAATTAGAAAGCGAGTCCTGGTCTAGAAAAAAAGTGAATCATGTATTTTCTGATGTGCTCTCCTCCTCTACTGGATCACCCCAGGGTTGCTGCCTCTCTCCCCTTCTGTTCATTCTGTACACAAATGAGTGTCGCAGCAATTTCACGAACAGACACATCCTGAAGTTTGCTGACGACACAGTGATCGTCAGTCTTCTAGTGGGGGACGAGTCAGGCCATGGACAGGTTGTAGATGATTTTGTGAATTGCTGTGATGAGTCCTTCCTGTCACTTAATGTGTCAAAAACTAAAGACAAGATTATTGATTTTAGGAAGTCCTCTTATAGCTCATCACCTACTATCATTAAAACTGCCGATATTGGGATCGTTGAGTTATAAATATCTAGGTGTGGTACTTGACCATAAACTGTGTTTTGAATCTCATGCTGATGCCATGGTGTTGTTGGGAAAATGTGAACATTACTGGGAGAATGTGTATACAATGTGAGACACATACTGTGTTGAAACCAGTGTCACTCCTTTTCACAGCTACGGATGGTTAACCTTATTACCTTTTTATAGCACCTCTGGAATCTGTTGATCCAGACCTGACCTCCAGGATGCTTCATATGTTTTTCTAATGCTTGTCTTTCTCTAAGAATGCTTGTGAAGGATTCAGCACAGACAGACAAGTGATGTTAGAGCAGAAGTGCAGTGATTATAGGACATTTTTTAATATTGGGCTCATTATCTGACCACTATTGAGCTCATTAGAGATGAAATAAGTGGAGTGACAAACTTATGGAAAGTCACTGATTACAAAGTGGAATTAATTGGGATGATCCATGATTTACCCTTCATTCTAATTTGTGTTGTACAGTTATTTCATTTTTAACCTTAATTTATATTTTATTCCTTCCTAGTTAAATTTACCCTTTTTAATTTTTCATATTTATTTCCCATCTTATTCATAGCCTTTTCCTTTTTTTGTTTTCTTTAAGTCACGAGCAGTTGTCCAAGCATTTCACTACATATCGTACTGTGTATGACTGTGTACGTGACAAATAAAATTTGAATTTGAATTTGATTTGAGGCAAATTATGGCAAAAAGTAGTGGGTTTAATGATTTAGTGTCTCTGTGGTGCTGAATACTTTATTACTCTTATGATACAGTTGTTTGCAAATGTGAAGTTTGTTTTAACTTACAGGTTTTGTCTGACAGGCAGTGATGATGATAGTGTGGATACAGGCTCCGGGTAGAGCTGGGAGTTGAACAACCTTAACATTTAACCACTGACTAATGTTTTTACACAGAGTTACAGGTTTGGAGTAAAGCTACTCCAAGGGGGAAAGCCAAGGGGAATTTTTCAGAGAGAATGTGCAATTTTCTTGTGCATGTCTACTTGTGTGGAGCTGCCACATGGCAAGGGCCATGTGGCAAAGTAGGAGTGTCAATTTTTAAATTGCAAGTACCATGAGAAGGAGTGCCTGAGGAGATCGTCCACAAGATGGAAGCTGAGGCCAGGAGAGAGGCTTCAGGAGGATCAGTGAGGAGCAGAGATCACCTCCAGCACAGCAGACATCCCACAGAGGGCTGTGCCACTGGGCTTCCTAGAGATCGTCATGAGGAGACTTTGAACAGTGAAATCCAGAAGGAGTGAAAGAGATTCAACGTTGACATTGAGGAAGACAACTACAGTGTAAGACTTGCTATACCCTAAATCTTCAGCAGGGTTGGAACTGGGGAAGCAGAAGGATGAAGGGAGCGTGCCAAGCTCTAATTGACGGCGCAGAGAGGAAGTTCAGCAATGGAATTGTGAATCTGTGAACAGCATAGATGCCAAGTGACTGGGAAATGACTGACTGCAAATTCTTATGAACACCACCTAATGCTGTGTCACTGTGCTGTGCATACTTTGACACTCTGAAAAGGGTCTTCCTTTGTGTCATTGTTGTTGTGATTTGCATCACGACCACTTCTACTAGACAGCTGAAGTGATTCAACAGGTGGGAGCATAACAGCAGTAAAACAACTGGATGCAATACCCTTTCCAAAAAGGTTTTCTGCAGAGATGAAAGGACAATAGAGGAGTCATAAGTGCAGATAATCCACCAGTTGGCTCTATCCCCCACAGGAAGAATGCCTGAAGTGAGGTGATGGGGGTTGATAGAGGCCATAAAACAGAAGTGCTGACGAGGCCTGCAGCTTTGAAGATAGCTGAAAGCCACATTGATGAAAAACAAAACCAACTGGTATGTTTGTATACCCATGTCGGCATACATTTGGACTCTGGTCATATGGACAATGATGGAAATAACTGGAAGAGACATTTATGAATCTCTGTAGAACTCAAACCACTCTGCAGAGAGATGTGTGATTTACACACCTGGGGAATACGCCGCAAAGCTGGAATGATTTTGAAAATGTTAATTCCTGTGTTTGACTATTAACATTCATTTGCTTACTTGTAGGATGCAGTTTACCATTGTATGAGATCAATGAGAAATAGGATAACTGCTAACACATTTATCAACTGTGTACTGCTACAGTAATTTGGGGTGATTGACAGATGTTGGGTATAAAAATGCCTGCACTGAAACGGTCAAACACAAGGGGTTCATAACTGGGAAATTTCTAGCATAAATGCCAAACAGGGTGGAAATGTTAGGTTTATATTGGTGGATTGTCATTTATGCTTAGAAATATAAACTTATATATGCTTGGAGGTATATAATCAATTGCATGATGATAGAGCTCTGATCCTTAGCAGTCTGCAAATACTCTGTGTGCCTTCCAGAGTGTTCTGGCATGCACACATATCCTAAGGTCATGAGAGAGGTCGTACCTTCTCTTACTGTCTTATGGTATGGTAAACACATCTATGTCCGTTTAGGTATAAGTGCCTTTTGCTTAGATGAACTGCTGGACTTCCAGGCCAGCAGATTTAGGAAAGTCATTCACAGGGTCACACACACATGGTACTCTTTCTTCACATGTATGCCTGTGTAAGACGTCATATGTTAATGAGACTATGCATATTCATGTAACCACAATAAAGAGCAGCGCTACGGGGGAGCTAACTGAGAGTGACTGGGGTTCGAGCGGCAGGAACAGTCTCAGGCATCTCCCTCGTGCACGAGATTACACAAAGAGTTCAGCCTGGTCTCTCATGCTTTTGCTGTTGTAGTAGAATTGTCTCGTTCCAGCAATAGGTCTGTGCTAGACAAACCTATCACTCCCCTTCACTAAATAACAGGGATTTAGCTAAGAAAGCCTACTTCCCGACCTTCCAGAGGTCTGACTTTATAAGCCTCTTTAATCAATAAATCAAAATGTACAACAAGAATGATAATGCTGTGCTGGAGCAGACAGCTTTCACTTAATGACTCTACTGACTACTGAGGCCAGGGGGAGGATTTGCAGAGTAACACACCTATGCGCATGCGCACTGATGTCGCATAATAACAGTCAACTGTCACAGCAAAGGTGGTCGGATTTAACCCTTTTATTAGATACTCAACTGTCGCCGATGCTGACGAACGGTATCACATGTCAAGGCGTATGGCTGAAAGCAAAGCACCATGCATATGTCGTACGCGGTTTCTCTTCTCTCCCTTGGATATTTAAAAAACGAGATGACATCAGGCATCTGTTTGAGAGTACAGAAAAAAGCTTTGAGAGAGAGAGAGAAAAAGACCTTCTAGGGACTGGGCTTCAAACATATGAGCATACAAGTGCAGCCACACAGACTCTCACAAAGACGCATAAGGACACACACACACAGATACACAGAGAAGAGCTGAATCTCCCATGTGCGCCACTCAGCAGCCTTCTCTTTGGTCCGTCGGTTGGCAGAAAGAGAGGAAGTTAAGGACCTAGAGCGGCACTGGAAGTGGCTTATAATGAGCCAAGTGAAGAGAGAGGACACTGTGCCTACTGTATCCCAGCCATTTGTGACAGGTTAAGGTTGGGGGTCAAACACACACACACACATACACACGCAAAATGCATGCGCACGTGCAGCCATTCAGCCTTTCAGGGAATCAGTCTCGCTCTGTGAGCATGAAAAGAGCCCAGATGTCAGCGCTCTGCACAGGCTGGCGTTTCTGTTGAAAAGTACTCTGTCTTTCCTTTCTTGCTCTGTGGCACTTTCCTTCCTCATCCTGTTTCACTGCTGAGAATGACCTGGCCAGGCAAACCTATACCTAATGTGCATCCCTGTGGATGGGATCACATGTACCCCTGCCTGCGGGACTGTGCTGTGGCAAACTGTAACCAAACATCAGCAAAAGCAATTTCACCTCCCTCTCTGGGCAGCGGCAATAGCAGCAGAGGCAGCAGGCCCGGGGGCTGGGGACATTAGCCTGATGTTTATCTGGCCACACAGCCCACCGCTAGCCACCAGTCCCCTCTCTCCCTCCCTCTCTCTCTCTCTCTCTCTCTCTCTCTCTCTGTCTTTCTTCCTCTCTCACTCGCGGTTTGATGCTGAGATATGATTTGGTGAGAGGAGAGGAGTCGAGCATATCGATTCAGCCTCTGCCGCTGTCTCTCTCGATCACTCCAACTCTCTCCACTTTCTCTCCCCTCTATCTGCTTCTTTTCTCTCTCTCTCTAGCATGCAATCATAATAACCCCTCTCTTAGACGCCCAGGCAATAAACCAGGGCCTCCCTTCTTCC
Organism: Maylandia zebra; assembly: GCF_041146795.1. NCBI lineage: Eukaryota > Metazoa > Chordata > Actinopteri > Cichliformes > Cichlidae > Maylandia > Maylandia zebra. Next base: position 17,198,388 of record NC_135177.1, on the reverse strand, counting down.
TCCGCACATCTCCCACGGCGAGGACAAAACCAATAAAGGGCCAGCTTAATTACAGCTGCTGAGTGCCGCCGACACCCGGGTACGACACCACGGGGCTGCGGGTGGGCTGAACCGTGGGCGAGCTGTGACGGGATATTAGGGAGCAGGAGGAGGGTGCATAAGAAGTATTAAACGTGTAGCCTTAGTCTGCCTCACATCAAGAGAACACTCTTTAGTGCTCACAAAGATGACAAAGAAAGAGGTGACCATTGACTTGAGGCCAGATGAGAAAAATAATAAAAAGAAAGCGCGATGTTCTCTCCTGCCCAAACTGCCACTGATTAGGCGCTCCTTCAGCCGCCAGTCATCTAACTCCCAGCAGCTACAGAGAAGCACCTCAGTCAGCCTGATTTTGCATCCACAATGCTTTAATGTTAAAAGTGTGGAAATAAAAGGCAGGGTATGGCTAGAAGATAAAACACACACTCAGCTGACTCGCTCTGAATGAAGAAGGGTAAGCGGAGAGAGTGTAAATGTGTACACGGGCATCCAGAACAGAGAAGAGTTAATGCAAGGAATGCTTTGGCTCTAATGGGGAAGTATTAAGAAACTATGGTCCATTTTTGGGGCGTGGTTTTGGTCGAAGAACTCCATCATTCAGATGTACTTTCAGTTCACTTAATACCTGAAGGACCTTTAAATTTTAGCTTTAACCAGACTAGCATGCTTTAACAACAATGCCGGAAGACAGAACTGCAGTTCAATATTGCAGGTGTCTTGCTTTCAAGACCGCCCCTCCCCTAGAATCCAACGCCTTGTTTCGTGTTTTTTCTGGGTCTGCGATCTTTCCCTCTCCTTCTTTTCTCTAGTTCTGTCACATCAACATGAATCTGGGGATCCAGAGCTTCCAGTCCCACAAGCTGCAGTCTGCTATGTCTTGCCTTGTCTACAGCTCTGTCACCATGGTGACTGATGCCTGGGTGTTTCTGCCTCCTCTGGTACGTTCTGTCTGCTCCTTGCCATTTTTTTCACTCCCTGCTTTGTTTCTCCACTGAACTCCACACAACACAGTGCTTATTATCAACATGGGCCGACAAGATGCAAGGGCAACAATAAGTGTAAATTGTGCGTCATTACTTAATCATGTTAGAGATGACTGTATTTTATGTTCTTAGTAGGTTTATTTTTCCAAAATAAAACATCCAGCTAGTTTGATCATCCTGACACAATAAGCTGCGCACCTGTTATGTAACGCTGCTTTGCAATCAAATAACAAAGTAAGACTGCATGTGCAGTACTTATTGACATGCCTGCACTTCCTAATTAGCTCAGTCAAGGACTACTACAGGAAAATTAGCTGCTGCAGATGCACCGCTGAAAAGCAAATGAAATTTGGCTCTTAACTGAGCGGGTTCACACCTTCTCAGTGAAATAATTTGGGATGAAACATAAGTTAAATGTAAAGATTCTAGTAATATTTTTTTGTTCCATTCGGGAAAGTTGTGCAAAAGTATTTCAATGGGAAACTGCCATGATATTCATTTTATCCGAATCAGAATACTTTATTAATCCCAAAGGAAATTATATTGGTTAGTCTCCATCTATTGCCAAATAACGTGACAAAATGGTAAATGAGTTGCCCACTAAAACAAGTATGGAACATTTACATGTTGGAAATATTGCCGACCGGGTGTCAGTGGCAGCGAACCACACAATTCCCACAGCTGCAACTGTACATTTAAAGCATTTATCTGGTGAAACAACAGGTACTTGTATGAAGTTATAGGAAATGCAGTGTGTTTGCTCACAGGCTTAACTATACTACTATTATTCGTCAAAAAATGCATGTGTTAAAAGTGGGCAGCGGTTATTTTCAGCATTTTTTTTTGACAGCAAATTAGTTCAAATATTGCAAGTAGGGCCACAAAAGGAGCAGCAACAGTGAGCTGTCAGATGAGCCTCCTCACTGACATAACTGACTACTTTCACCATGCCCTACAGACTCGACCCATCTGCAGTGACAGACAAGAAAGTCTAAATATTACCTGACTTCAGTTTGTTTTGCTGCTGCCAGAATTCAGTGCTCTGTTACCACTACTGGTGTCACCAAATCAGCAGGACCGAAATCGCTGAGACTGCTGCTCTTGGTTTCAAATTCACTAATCCTTTTTCCACGAGTCTTTTGACAATAAAGATACAAATTGTGGACATCCTTTAGCCAATGTAGAAATCATGTATAATATGTTGATACAGGGAAATCAAATATTGATATTTTATTAAATAAATGAAAATAAATAAATAATAAATAAATGGAAATACTCTGTCAACAAGAGGGCTCGTCTCCTGCACAAAACAACCTGAGATAACGTTAGCTGAGCAAGCATCCAATTAACTGTCCCAACTGAAAAACCATGCGACATATAATAATAAGGTCAAGATGGTATTAGTAATTCCCAACTTGACCTCATTCAATCTTCATGGCAACATTTATGGCAGGTTTTAGTGACAGTGTTTGTATGCTTGACAATCTCATTTTACATCAATAAGAAATAACTGAAGAGAGATAACTTCGTCTTATTGGGTGAAACATATTGACAAAGTTTAACTTTGAGGACATAATTTGTGTTTGAAGGAAAGGTGATAACTTGTGTAATATGTTATTGCAACTCTAATTTTATTGCAAAATGAAAAAATATGTGTTAAAAAAGTGTCAAAACATCGTATCAAGGGGGGTCTAGTCCCACCTCTAGAAACACATCGTCATTCTCATCCCGATAACTTTGATATTGATCGACAGAGACAAAACAGCATCATTTCTAATGATGAAAAATTACACCTTATTGTTATGGCAACCCAACTGTTGGAGGGGACGAGAGCAGAGACCGTGATGGGCGTGGGAGAAATCCAGAGAGTTTCCACATCAGACTAACCTTTAGTGTGATGCTGACGGTGCTGGTAATAAGCTGGTTTGCAACGTGCTGCACGTATAGGCTAGAAAATCCACAGCTGCAAATACACCGTCACTGCAGGAGGACAATATACGTGAATGTGGCATGATGTAAACAGCTGTGAGTAAGAGGATGACTCACTGAACTCACACCCCAGATTGTGCGGCACAATCGGAATCATCGAGCAGCAGCCACGTCGATTTCATTTAACATGCTGGATTTGATGCATGGAGATGATTTCATTACATTGCATCTGTGCCGAAAATCAAACGCTCCTGTATACATATCCCACTTATTCTGCATCACACACTTCACAACAGGGGAAAGACTACAAAAACAATCTGGGGAAAGACTACAAAAACTGCACTGTAAAAAAAAAAAAAGAACTCAGTAACATGCCTTCTAATGCTACAAACAAAAGTCCAGCAGACACAATCTGGTCTGAGGTATTCTGGAGAAGAGAAGCACAAAGAGATGCAACACTGGATAGGTTATAAGTGGAAAGCGTGTGTATTAGAGGCGGCAGCGGGGAGGGAGTATGGTTGCAGTTTAAATGTAGTGACCACTCAATTCCAAACCATTCAAGCCTTCTAAGAACAGATCTCACACACCCCATTAGAACCTCTGCTGACGCACACATGCATAATACATGGAAGCTGGATCTAAAAGCATACAGCCCATTAGGAGGCCGAGCCTGTGAAAAGAGTGGAGAGGGAGAGAGACTCAAACGGCTGCGATCGAACGGATTGCTAAGCTGGATATCTGCTGATAACAGCACACACTGCTGGTTTAAGGAGTTGTGTTGTTATTATGAGCTTGACCACACTGTGTACAGACAAATTAGCGAACAAAGAGGATGACACCGGCTGTGCTGTCCTGAAAAAGTAACTATGATTAAGAGTCTGTCATGACAGCTTCTTGCCATTGAGAAATACCAGCTGCAAATGTGATCGTTTATCATTAAAAAGACAGCCTGTTTTGGACTGCTTTCGACCACCACCATCCTCAAACTGAAAGGTTTTGCTGAGAAGAAAACAACAACAACAACAACAACAAAAAGCTTGCAATGGAAAATAAGTTCAATTTAATCAGTAAGATGTAATGCTTGCTGGATCACAGTTTTCAGGCATAGATACCCACCCCCCACCCCCTGTTCCGCCCTTCCGGTGGCTGAGTGTTCTGGCCATATAATGTGAGGTGGCAGAGAGCCCGGCAAAGCTGTAAATTATTTCTGACGGTAGGGGTGGGGGGACAACAGGGGGAAAGACTCGCAAGTCCCAAGAGACAGACTGTGGATGGTGTGGCGATACGGGGACCTGCGTCTATAGCAAGAAAGAAAAGTAGCCTGTCGGTCCCCCAAGCCTCGACCCTAAAGCTGGAAGTTTACGGCCCTTCTGCAGACTGCATAATGTGTCCAACAGCCATGCCTGGCCAGATGACCAGAGGCCTGTCCGTAGGGTACAGGGCATTTAGCAGACTAATCGTAATATGCTTCGGTGCATCTCTCTCTCTCTTTCTCGTTCTCTTTACACACACACTACGCTCCTTTCTATCTAGCAGCAAATGTAAAATTACAGCAACGCCTGTATGTTGCAGTGACGCTGTACTGGAAAGGTTTTTAAAGCACAGCAAATGTAAGTAATTATTGCTCTGTTAGTCTAAGCATAGATTATTAATTCATCTGCAAAATGCACATGATGTCCATTCTTGCTGCCATTTTGCTGTCAAGTAACTGACACCTTAAAAAAAAAACTTGCCTCCCCCTATACACCTTCAAAAGAACATATAGTGGGCGTGTAGGGGAATTGAGTAGGGGGTGGGGGGGAGTCCCCACTCATCCCCATCACTGGACTCCTAAGATGTACATTAACCCCTCATGATCGTTGCCTCCCTCATGTTCTCCTCTCAGGCAGCAGCAGCAGCAGCAGGGCAAAGACATGCTGCAGCAGCCGTGCGCTGGGCCATAAAGGCGCACGCGCGTATATACATTTACGGTAACCCCCGATGTGGTCACAGTGTGCCTATAAAACTACCAACGTCCAACCGTGCAAGCTTGCGCGCGTGCACGCGCACTGAGCAAAGAGCGGCAGGGACGTTGATCGGCCCCCATCATCCCAGCCAGGAAATATCTGCAGCAGCACTATACTGTAGGCTGTTATTACGCAGGCAGGCTACCGATCAATACATGCACCCCCCCCCCCCCAAAAAAAAAAAAAACTCGCCTGACATACCAACGGGGAAGCCCTCCCTCATAAATCTGGGCATTTCTTTTACAAAGGAATCACTCACCCGATGTTGCTCAGCGCCTGCTCGAACAGCTCCGTCTGCAAGATGTTCTGAGGTGCCGTGAAAGCCCCGTTGAAATGTGATAAAACCGAGCTACAGAACTGACGCAATGTCTCAAACTGCATTTTCCCCCCACCTCGGTTTTCTTTTTATCCTCAGTAAGTGCTCAGCCTTTTCCCTTTTCCCACCATTACATCCCAAAGCCTGCGCTCTCTCCGGACGCCCCCCTTCTAAACATACACCTTGTCAGTTTTTTTCCTTATTATTATTAGTAGTAGTGGTAGTATTAATGTTATCTCCCGGGGGCGCATTAAACGCAAATAAGACGCCGATCAAGTTCCATATTCCTCCTTGCGCTGCTGGTAAAAAAGTGTCCTTAAACGAGACGCATACCGGGTGGGCTCCTTCCGTCATAATGCTTCGGACTTGCAGCGAGAAAAGGGAGGCAGTGCCGGTGCCGGTAACAAGCCTTTTCTTCTTCTCGCGGCAGCGGCAAAAATCTCTTCTCCGTGTGCGGGGAGAGGTGAAGGAGCGTCCGGAGGAAAGAAAAAGCGAAGAACCATCCTACACTGCACCTGGCGGCGGCGGTAGCATCCCCGTACCGGCGCATCAGCTGCTGCCTCACATTCAACTCATATTTCCCGTTGCCCATGAAGAGTACACACTTGCCCTGACACGCGCACAGACACGTACGCACGCGCTACCGATACAGTCGCGCGAACTCTTTCGCCATATCTCTCCATTCTGTCTCGCGCACTCTTCGGGACGCGCACAGCGGCAGATAACCGTCAGAATCACGCACGAGGGGGGTGGAAGGGGGCGTGCTAGCGTCACGGCTTTTTGTCTTTCCGACATTCCACATCCGGCTTTGGAATATCAGCGCTACATCAATCAGCAATAAAGTTACTGTGAGGACAAAGCACACAACTAATGAGGGCTTTCCCGAGAGCCTGCTTGTTTATTTATTTATTTAATGCGTTTCATTTCGTCCAGACAGCCAACTGTAAACACTTGAAATTAGCCAAAAAGAACCCAGTTAATTCCAGGCCCTTCTTTAAAGCTGATGCATTTAATGTGGTTACATATTTAAGTCTTCGTGTTTTTCAGAAATCTGTTTGTTTGTACGGGTTTTTTTGTTGTATTTTTTTTTTTAATTCAGTTTACTTTCCAGAGTTGGAAGAAGTTTAATTTAAGTTAGTTTCAGTCGTAGTTATTATTATTAATAATAATAATAGTAATAATAATAACCATTATCATTATTATTATTTGGTTTTAATGTTCGTAATATTCCAAGTTCACTAAGTCGTTTCAGTTGGCTTAATTGTTTTTTCACATGTCTACTTTTTATTTTTATTTTAGGTTAATAAACCGTTTTTGTTTGGGTTTTTTTTTTTACATCTACTTGTGGTTGTTAGTTTAGTTTTAGTAAACTATTATAACCTTACTGAAAGATAAAATATAAATCTGCTATATTTAAAGCAGCGCTTCAGCTGTTAATCAACACAATAAAGTGGCCCTTGTTTAAGCATGAGGCAGTTAATGTATTTATGTAGAATGGTGTTGGCACTGTGATCATGTTAGGATAATAAAGTCCGGAATAAAACAAACATGCAGATGCTATAGTTACCCACATCTATCTAAACTCAAACATATATGAAGTACTATAAATACTAGACTATGAAAATATTAAGCTTAGAGGGATTGCAAATGTTTGTATTATTCCACTGTTCCATGCAAGGGACCAGGTGAGTCAGCATCAAAAACACTCAGTCCTCTTTAGGTTTACCTAAACCCAAAGCCTCATTCGATTATATAAATAAAATTGAACTGAAATGAACTGCTGGGCTCAAAACAAACCCTCTCCTACTTAATACAAATCTAAAAGAAAACATTATATGTTCAAATGAAACTGATGACTAAAACAACAAAAACTATTAACCCTGAACTATCTGTGTCAGCTGTTCTACCATATTATCATTTCACTGCAGAGCTGATCGAGGCCAATGCGGCACGTGCATAAAATAGGACTAGTACTGGTACACAACTTTAAACTGGGACAGACTAGGTTTGACTAAACAATTGTCTCAAGCTTACTATGTAACACACTGGGTTTTGCTGGTTGTTACAGGATGCTCGAGCTAGGTTTATTGTGCTCCTTCCTCTTCTCACATTTTTTTGGCAGGGTGAATGTGCCCGCTGCTGGGTTAAATGTGTTGAAAATGCAGAATCTGAAGAAATTCTCTCAGGGAGTACATTCCAGTCCCTGTTTAGGTATGGCGGTTTCATCAGCATCACCCAACACTGCAGCTGTCCTGGCATATTTGTGCGTTCATTCAAATGACACCTTCGAGACCAAGACAAATTGGAAGCCCTCCCAAGTTATTTCTCCTTATAAATAGACCTCCAGTTTTTCCCCCTCCTTTTTTAGCACAACAGATCCAGGAGTTAATTTAAACATTCTTTAAGATTAATGAAAGTGGGTTTCGGTGCTTATGCGGAGGGAGTTCTATTTATACACTCTGTGCTATCCATCATCAGCATTATCCCATGAATTTTCAGACAGCCAGTTTCCTGTTTTGTCACTGCAAATGTAGGCAATGTCAATGCGAGAATTACTCCCTGGTACCATCTCCACCTCTCAAAGCTATGCAATCATTCACGATATAATGGCAAAATCCTCGGCCGGAAACAAAAAGTGATTGAGTGACTGACTGTTTGGAGCAGTCTGAGCAACTCCTGCATTACTTTGCACTGTAAAGCACTGCAGCTTTAATTACAATTTGCAGTTGATTCTCTGCTCTTTTTCTTTTTAAATCATTGGACAGTCTAAGGGAGATTCAACAAGAACACTGTGGCCATCCTTATCTTCCAACTGCATCCAAGCCATCAGGACTGTAGGAAAAAGTCTGATCCCCTGACTAAAGTCTGCTACATTATGTTTGCATGTGTTTCCACAACTACAAGAAGGACATATCCTCTATATAACTACCAAAATACAGCTGACCTGCTGTATAAAACTGTAACCTTGTGTGTTATACATCACTGAATGTGTAACAATGGGTATATCTGATGGAAGATGGGAGAATAACATCATGCCATCACTGTAACAGACTGATGAAGTGGCAGTGTTACGTATCCCATGTCTGAAAAGGCTTCATGTGTCACTCTGCTTGCTCATTGTGTTCTTGTCTATATTTCTGTAGGGTTTGTACCTTACAGTATAAAGTTCCCTGAGATGCACACGGCTATGAATCGGTCCTGTATATAAATATGTAAACTGAACCGATTCAAATTAAACCATAGCACAGTGGCCTCATTACACAGTGAAAGCTCTAACAGGACACTCGTGTATTTCCAACTGACTTGCAGGGCAGATGTGTTAAATGGACTTCACGTATGAAATTTTTAGTGGATTCTGAGGACTGTGTTTTGAGACATGTTGTAACCAGAGTTGTGCAGGTTGTTTTGTCCCTGTGCTACACAGGTCAGCGTAACTGTACTTTGCTGGCATGTAACACAGATGCACATAAATTACTCTGGGCTAACTCTGTATAACTCTCCAATTAGATCCAGGCTATCCACTGAGTGTGCTCTCCACAACATGGCTAAGTATACAGCCTGCATTTCCCATCTTTCCTATAAAGAAGCATGGAGAGGAAGAACAGACAGAGAGAGACAAGGGGGCAACTGTTAGTCTGTGAGCTATAAGGTTGCTGTGGCACACCAAGGGTTGTGGAAAACAAAGCCTTACGCTGAACAAATGCTGAGTTACCTTACATCTGAGAAGGAGCAAAGACGGACACGAGAGGGTTTTTTTGTTGTTGTTTTATTTCAAGGGCTCTGCTGAGAAATTCCAGAGAGTGTACAGATCCTGACTATAAGCGTCCATCCAACCTTTAGAAGAATAAAGAGCAAGGAGCCCCCATGTGGACATCAAAGTAACTACTTTACTTGACACCAGCATCAAGAAAAAGGCAACCGGATATGGGATTCACAAACACAGCGTGTCAGTGTTGTCAGCATGTGAGAGTGTTGCACTCAGAGGGAGCGCTTAGTGCATATGACAAAAGAAACACAGTGTTCTGCATTGTAATTAGCCCACTCTTGCTTTTCGAATAAAAACAAACAAACAAAAAAACCCATCCTATTAATACTTTATTTACTGCAGTGGCCGAGCTGGCCTACAAACAGGACTAATTACTAAATAGGACCGCTGCAGTGAAAAAGTGCGCTTTTGTCTCAAAAACAGAGATAGTACTAATCACTTCACACACACCTCACCTGCCTGTTTCCCATTGCAGCTGAATCAGAGTTTCAACCATCTGTGATCATGTGTGCCACTGTGGTGTATGTGTGTGCATGCATGCATGTGTGTGTAATGAAGAAAGAATGAGTGGGTGGATGACTGTAGTAGAATAGCTGAGTTAGTGCCAGTTAGATACAGTATATGTCTCCCTGTGTCGTTTATAGGTCTCATGGGCTCCATGTAGAAGAAGCTTATATGGATTCTTATGGCAGGCTTGCATGTCTGTTCCTTCTACAGCAACACAGAGCAGCGGTAATATTAAAAGGCTTTCTGCTGTTAGATGAACCACCTTTATGAAGCTCTTGTCTGTAACTTACACCGTGCATGCAGCGCATGCTTGCTTGTTTGTTGTTGTTTTTCACAAACAGAAGTGAGGTGTGCATGTGTGGGGCTCGTGTACCTTAGCCCTGAACCGTTGTCAAGGGACGCCTGTCTGGGCAGGAGCCCGCCGTGAGGTCTGTTTCTGTCTGACGCTGGTGTCAAGTCTCCTGAGGCTCCCTGGTAGGGGTATAGGGACGGGTCCTGCAGTTTGGCCTTCTTCCCCTGTGGCCCACCCTCAAACACACCCCGCGCTTGATCAGGCCCCGAGCCGTAGAACCATGCCCCCGATTTGGTGAGGATTTCTTGTTGTTTTCGGCACAAGTTGCATACCCACATAACCTGCAGGCAAGAGAAGGGGAACAGTTAGTTCAACTGAAGAGGCGGTGGCAGCCTTATAAAACCTAAGATGAGCTGCAATGGAGTAATTTGTGTATTTGTTATCTAAAGCTGTAACATGACTATGAGGCATATTGTTGTTGCTGGGTGAACAAAAAAACCCAAAAAGATCTCTCAAGGTGTTTGACAATCAGGAATCAGGAAGAGAACTTTTATGAAAGTGAGTAAAATGAGTGTTTTCACCCCTGCAGCGACAATATTCATAAACACTACTCACAATTCATGGTGATGAGGTGAATGATGAAATATTAGACACATGCAGCAGCCTTTTAAATCAGTGAAAGGTAAAGTGACATGAGTGCAGATTTTTTTTTTATTGCTGCTCTACATTTTGAGCCTGTGCGTCCATCCTCTACAGTAGTTTTAGTGCAAATACAGCCGACTAACAGCAGAGGCTACATCATAGTGAATGTTACGCATATTTTGCTAATATATTTTAAAGGGAATGGCAATAATTTTTTTCTGTGTTGTGTCATCCTGGGTAAATAAAATAATGTTTATTTATTGGTATAGCTGGATTGTCAGTGGACAGTAATATCACTCGGGTGACCACACCTCTCTCATTGAGTAAAATTTGAGAAGAGTAAGACCTTACTAAATGACTGGCAGGCCAGACAGCCAGTTGGGGGTGGCAAAGAGCCACTGCAGCACCCCACCCCCGACCCACACCACACATCGTGCTTTTACAGTCCCAGTGCTGAGTCAGTGCATTACCGTTATTAGTATAAGCGGGTGCTGAATTGACCGAAATGTTATGTCTACATTAACTGAAGTTGTTTAAACTGCGCCCGCCTGTACGGCAACTGTCAGAACAGGTTCAAAGGCTTGATCTGTACCACAGCTCCAAACTGCTTATCTCAGCCGCTGGTTCGAAACGAAATACAGAGAGACGCAGAGTTGGGTCTCTCCACCTCCGTGGCAGAGACCTAACAAATTATTATAGTTGGTAACAACCCAAAACATCCTATGCAACTTTTGCACTAACACACAGACCAAGAAAGTTTTTCTGGGTGGGACAGAGAGAAAACAAAAGCTGTCATCAAGTTACACAGTCAATCATTCAGTTTTATAAATTGTCACACTGTTATATCACAACACCCTGGGTGCAGTTGAACAGTAAAGAAAAAGCCTCGTATAAGACCTCCTGTGTCTTTTCCTAAGCAATATATGAAATTCCCCTCTCGCCCATCCGGGCGGTCTTTATCCTTCGAGCTCGGGTCCTCTACAAGAGGCCTGGGAGCTTGAGGGCCCTAGGACTGCGCTCTTCTGGACAGAGATCTCCGATGTTGTTCCTGGGATCTGCTGGAGCCACTCGCCTAGCCTGGCGGGTCACTGCACCGTGCGCTCTGATTACCACTGGGACCATTGTTACCTTCACGCTCCACATCTTCTCGAGTTCTTCTCTGAGCCCTTGGTATTTCTCCAGCTTCTCGTGTTCCTTCTTCCAGATGTTGCTGTCATTTGGTATCACTACATCTATCACTACGGCTGTCTTCCTCTGCCTGTCTACCACTACTATGTCCGGTTGGTTAGCCATCACCATTTTGTCCGTCTGTATCTGGAAGTCCCACAGGATCTTAGCTCAGTCATTCTCCACCACCCTAGGGGGCATCTCCCATTTTGACTTCGGGACTTCCAGGCCTTGTCGGCACAGATGTTTCTGTATACTCTGCCGACCACTTGGTTATGCCGTTCCATGTATGCCCTGCCTGCTAGCATCTTGCACCCTGCTGTTATGTGCAGGATTGTCTCAGGGGCATCTTTACACAGCCTGCACCTGAGGTCTTGCCTGGTGTGATAGACCCCAGAACTATTGATCTTGTGCTTAGAGCTTGTTCCTGTGCTGCCATGATTATGTCCATAGTAATGCATTCACATCATCTAGTAGACCTTCAGAGGATACTTCACGTAATCTTGATAACCGGCTATGGAGGGATTATGTTTCAAGGTCAGTTCCTTCTTCCATTGCATATATATGTATAGAGAGAGAGAGATGCTACACGACTGAAACACACAAGAAACACCTCACAAAAAAAGAGAACATCAGCCTTTTTTTTAAACACAGGTTAATGTCACAATAATGAAGGATCTGCATTATATTTCATAGGTCAAAGGAAGCTCAGCATCTACACATCTACACAGTATGTACTGGTCTATGTTCTAGTGACACACGAGGTATTTATGACCTCCTATCAGTGTTACAGATGACTTAGAACTCTGGTCACACACAATGGAAGCAGCGAGGCTACACACTGTGCTTTATGTGTCCCAGAGGACAGGAGCCAATCAGACCACAACTTCCTTTATTTATCCAGTGCCACTGTGAGAGCTCTGCAGCAAACCAGGGGTCACTGTAGAAGACCCAGCTGTCACCTTACTCCTAATCAACGCCACATTACCTCCTGTATTTGATTTAACTAACATTGTGAATTGTAACTAAATCATGGGAAGTTATCTCAACGTGGAAGTCTCCAATCACACAAAGGAGTCTGGTTTTTTTTGGGGTTTTTTTTGCTTCAGGTAACAGTGCTCTGCAGTAATCAAGGCAGAGCAGCGTATGTCAGCACCTTCAGTATGTCTGCTGACAAAACACATGTGCGCACACATTACTAAACACCAGGAGACCCCAAAGGCTGCAGCTATTCCACCAAAGACTAGTTAAATCCCACATATCAATCATCACCGACAAAGACAAATACAAAAAGGCTATTAATGATAATCTAGGTATAATTTATATGATTCTTTCAGAGTTTTGTTTTTCTCAGCCAAACAATTTTTTTGTGTGTAGACGAGTGGATTAAGCTTACTCATGGAGAAATGTGTGGGTATCTACACTAATAAAGTAACTACCTACATTAGAGCATGTAGGATCATGGGAAAAAATGTTTTACCTGGTTAATTACCTGAAATCTGCCCTTTCCACTGCTGTAGCCAATGACCTACATATTTACTCCTCCAAACTGCAATTAACAGGGAGTCAGTTACTGTGCACCTCCCCAGTCTGCCAATAATAATTAACCATATTCTCAGCCCTTGGACTGCACATGTCAAGCTCTTTTATCTCATCAGCGAAATACCTGATAGCCTATTAGTATTCCAAAAACACAGGCCAAAAAAACAAAACTGCATGGGTCCAGAAAATGTTGCACACACCGAGCTTCAGACATCAATACTTGGATTTGATTTGCACTTTGGATCTGAGTCAGAATAAAAATTGAGGGTTATAAAGTCTATAAGACAGGAGGAGGGGAAAAACCTCCACAGGCTGAATCTACAATATCTAAAAAACACTGAATGAAATTAAATGAAATTATGTAGTGACACTGATGACATTTTCTGTGGTTGCCTAAATGTTTCACAGAGGTTATAGATGGGCTTGAGAGACTAGTGAGTGCTACCTGGTTTAGCAGTTCAAAGACTTCTGAGCTAAGGATACAAAATTTCTCAAATTCAACCCAAAAATAAGAAATCTGCTGAAACTTTGACGGTAGAGATAAGATCTCATGCTGTAGCACAGTACTAGATGTGTGACAGTAACGGAAGCACGTTGGTTTGTCTTTAGTCACACTGGCAGACACCACACAGCATAAGGCTGCTAACAGTCCATCCAGGGATGCAATCCAAAGACAGATTGAGCTCAACCCACACTGACAGGAAACTATTATAACCTCCATTCATTTGCAGAGAACATTGACAAAAAGACTCCACAGTAGATGAATGCATTCACAATGACACACACACACACTGGTCAAGCAGCTGTAACAGCCCCAGGTATTTTCACTATCACTGCAGCCATTCTGCTCCAGACTCTCAAACACACGCGCTTCCCTTTGGCTCAACTCTTCACGGCTGAGCGCAGGCAGCGGGTTTGGGGGCTGTGGCCCTCAGGCAGGACCATTTCTCTCTGTGTTTGCACATTTCATAGTCATTGAACCTGCAGTTAAAAATAGAAAAATAAAAAAAAATTTAAAAAAATAAAGCGCTACCACCCTGTCCAAAACACCTGGAAGATAGATACTCTATTCAACCTGCTATAGGCTGCTTACTGAGGCAGTGAATTAAGGGAAATACACACCACATGCCACAGGATCAATAAATAATTTCCTTTCCAATACTTTCTCATCAGACCAAAGGTTTGTTTTTTAGGGTAGCAGCAAATATCATCTTCCAAAAAAAGTGGGTGTGTTCTTGGGGAATTGGCAGTGCACATTCACATATGTCTTTGAAGGAGAGGTTATCTTTGACCCCCCCCCCCCCCCCCCCTTTTTTTTTTCTTCTGTGAATAAGCCAACAAGTAAAGAAGACAACATGTATCCATCAGCAATGTCCATTACATATTAAACACTGTTGTGCATGCTCCATTCAATTTTTTCCTGAAAGAGACATCCCCTCACAAAGCTGCTGGATCTGCAGTAAGCAGAGAGCACCGAGCTCTCTCTTGTGGCCGTTAAATGACACTGCAACATTATTTAACACTCCAGAGTGAATCAGCAGTATCCTTCCAGGCAAAAAACAAGAAAAGCAGAAAGCCAGCTCCAGCGTTAAATGACACTTTTAGATTCATTCATTTTACACTCATTCATCCGTAACATCGTCACAGGATGCTATTTCAAATCGAGATGAGGAGCTTCTGGTGACATCTGTGCCACATTCATTTGTTTAACAGTTATAAAGAAACCCTGCTGAGTGTCCGTGCCACGATTCCAACTGAAGATTGCATTTGGAGGTTTTCTGTGAAATTTGTTGCATATCAGCTGCCCAATAGAGACAAAAATAAGCTCATCTACAGCTAAAGCAGCAACAAGCTGCAATATTGATGGGGCAGTAAATGAACTGTCATAGGTATCATATTGCATCCCTGTTTCCCTGCTTCACCTGAACTGGGGTGAACTGAACCGCTCATTAAAGACTCATTGTTTGGGTAGTGAAGTGTTCCTCAGAACATCCTGACCTGGACAGAGTCCAGCTTAAGCACACGGGCATCACAAAGTATCCAGCTGCAGTCCAGAGTGGATGAGATCTGAACACTTTGGCCTTATGAAAGGGAACAGAATGCACCAGGAGGGTAACATAGCATGTTTCAGCAGAGGTTATCACCCAATATTTCCCTTATTACATCCTATTAAAGATGCATATTCAGTTTGAGGAGTTTTGAGGCACTTCTCTAGAATGAAAGGTTTACAGGGTGTCATTATTATTTTTGTTGTTTTGTAAGTGTGTATTCCAGCCAATACTAACGCAAGGAGAGCGCCTACATTCACATGCCCTAACACTGGCTGCACGTGGTGAATTACATTTTAATGAGCTTCTAATTTTAGTGTTGCGCGGCAGTAATAATAATAGACTTGATGAATATTTATGCTCCTTGTTTGAAGTTCAAGAGACACAAGAAAGAGGAGGGGACTGCTGTGGAAAACCAGTGTATGGATTCACACAAAAATGGCTGATGCCTGTCAGACCCACAGCCCCTTCAGCCTCTCTGTGACCCAAATAAACGTGTTAAAAACGGGGGGTTTTGTTTTTTGACTGGCACTGCGCGCTCAGTGGAGACAAACACATGCAGTGCTGTCGGTAGGATAAAAGGAATCTGATTTGGGATTTTCTGAAAAGAAATTGCTGCAACACATGCTGTGTTCGGCCAGAGTGCTGAACTGAAACGGCCACCTTTATGGCAAACAAAATGACCAGTGGTTTAAAAAAAAAACAGCAAAAAACAAACAAACAAACAAAACCGCAATGTTGTCACTCTGAAGCTCGTTCAGCTTACCCATGATGCCGCTGAGACAAAGATAGCCGTCTCTCCAAGTCATTCCAATAACGTGCTGAGGACCGTCAGAGGCTTCTGCTCCTGAAAGCCAAGAAGCGATTCCGACCTTCAGCACCGCGGACAGCTCCGAGCGCTGACACCGGGTTGCCTGCCTGTCTGCCGGACAGCAGCTGCTGAAAACACCATGAAGATAACACCGGGGGGATCAACCGGCCACATCCGATCCAAGAAAACCGACCAACGAAGCCTTATTCCCTTAATTCTTTCCAACAAAGCGATAACGGACTGCACAGAAGCCTCAATTCCTCAATTCCTGCTTGTGCCGTTATACTGGATCCATCCGTGCAAACAGTCCCGGACTGAATGTCAGCAGCGTCTCTCCGAGAAAAAACAAAACATAAAAAAAACCCAAAACCCAAACATGTGAGGTGAGCTGTAACGAGTCAAATCACGCTGTGTGAGTTCATCTGGAACAGAGAGTCAGAGCTCTGCTGGACCTAAAAGAGCTGATTACATATGCGACGCGTCCCAGCTCTGCTCCCACACTCCGGCAGACAACGGACAACAGCTACAGCCGCTGTTCCCCCCTCCCGCAGTTAGCGTTCACAGGAACACTAGAGTCTGTGCTGGAAATGCACCCAGAGCCTCCGCAAAGAGACTGGAAAACAAACGCGTCATCGTGCATTTGCCCTCGTGTCACACTGCCGCTGGACCAGGAGTCGCAAAATGTTGAACCCACGCGAGGAGAAAAAGCAAAAACAAAAAACAAAAAACAAGCGAAACAGCGATAAAATCACTTGAGGAACTGAGCCGGGTGATGAGGTGTCGTCAGTCTATACCAAGCTTCTACCCTCATGTGAAATCTGCCCCCCCTCCTCCCATAACATGTGCAAGCAGCATTTTGTCTACTATGAAAGAAAGCACAGAAACGTCCTTGTACAGCTACATTTGGAGAGAAAAAAATGACGAGATGTGCATTTTTCATGCTTTCTATCACAGATATATATATAGCTGAGGTAAATGTATAATTAGCCAGGTTACAAAGCTCTGCAGGTTCAGTCATAAATAGGTGGCATCAGTATCACAGCATAGAGCTGAAAAAACGCATCTGTGCGTCAGTTATGTCATATTTCAAGACGTTGGAACACATTTATTAAAGGGATTTCTAACTGCATTACTACTGTAACATCACGTGCATGCTCAGCACATATGAAAAAGGTGCATCTCTATGAAATCAGAAAACAGTTAGTAGTACACCATCAAGGAGCATTGTTCTAATGGTGAAAGCAATTTCACTGGTGCCATTTATAGAGTCATAATTTTTCTTTGATTCATTAAATTTTTTTTAAAAAGGAAATAGAATCCAACAAAGTAGCGTCGTCCTTGCGCTTCTATTTTATAGCAGGAATGTCGAGGGTCCAGGAAGCACATGTAACATCTTCAAGAGTTGCTTTAATCGCAAATGAGTTCCTCCCCGGAGACTGTTGATTCCTCAGGCCCTTTTTGAAGCCACATCAGAGGAAATTGGTGGGGGTGCTCTACCGCTACAAGCAGGGACTCTGAAGACTTCACAACACTGACACACAGTTTATCTATATCAAAGGCATTTCCAATTTTGAGAACAGAAAAAAAAGAAGAAGAAAAAAAAAAGAAAGTTGCTCGGAAGTTTTTTTTGCTTGAAGTAGAGGCTAAGCTACCTGGCACGATTGCTGAGCAGTGATTATTATCAACACACACTCTTATCACTGTTTTTACATCTATTATTCAGCTTGTTGCGATAAGATAAAGCGATTAATGTGGCTACACTACAAGAGTCATAGAGTCAATTGAGCTTTTCAGGGTTAGTGAGCAGAAAACCTCCATCTCGCCTAAACTTCTTTACCAGCTGTTTTAACTCTCGGTCCCTCTACGCTATATCATATTCTAGCGTGTCATATCTCTTCTTGCTGTTCCCGGCATAGACGCTTGTAAATATTCAATGGCGTTTCACAGAACAAGATCTCTCTCGCCACTGCTGTCACCATCTGCGAGAGAGGGAAAGAGTAGACGGATGGAAAAAGGGCAGATTTCACCACCCCCGCCGCCACCACCTCTTTCACTGACACACAAGCTTAGACACCAGACCGTCAAGGCACGCCGCAATGTGTCCCTTTGTTCGCGCGGGAGTAATCAAAGCTTCTGTCCATCAGTTCAATATGACAATAGTGATCAACTAATGCCCTGAGTGGTCTTTTGTATTGGTTTGTGTTGTGGAGGTAGCACACACCAACATCAAAAACTGAAAAACGCCTCTTTGCTTTTTCACACTCATCACCTCTGTTTCTTATTTTTATGCTGACCCTCTGACCGACCCTGTCAGCTGAACTTCTGCTTCCTGCCATAAATGCTTACTTTGCTCCCCTGCTGCAGACGAGCGTTGCAACACATTTCACATGCAGATCTGCAAAAAAATATTCAAAAGTATGACAGCACTGCCAAGCACTGTGATAGTGATGTTACTGAGAGCAGCAAGAGGAGACATATATTTTCACCTGCACTGGGATCAAGTGTTTATGTCAGTGCATATAGACATACATTACTTTAGAATGTCCTATCATTACAAAATGATTCAGTTCTTTTTGGTGTAACACTCCCATACTCATGGTCTGTATGGAGAAGTGACCTTGTACACCAGGACACTGGGGCATCACCAGATAAATAGCTGGCACTGGATAAGAGGCACATCACATGGTCTAGCTGCCATTGCCCTGACTGTCTATCACCAGCCTGCTGCCACTGTTATTACTCAACACCATCTGTACAACATGGTAACCGATCTCTCAGCTATTATCTAGCAGTGAACAATGGAAGCCCTTACAAATGGGGGTCTTGGCATTATAGGGAGCAGCTGGACAGATGTCGCTCTGTGTTTCTGCTGAGCCTGTTGGTATGCAGTGTCCTCCACAGCCTGCAGTCTGTCACTTTAACGGCTAAACACGGGAAGGCGAGCGCTAAGAGAACTCTGGGAAATGCATGTTATACATATACAGGGAGTGCAGAATTATTAGGCAAGTTGTATTTTTGAGGAATAATTTGATTATTGAACAACAACCATGTTCTCAATGAACACAAAAAACTCATTAATATCAAAGCTGAATGTTTTTGGAAGTAGTTTTTAGTTTGTTTTTAGTTTTAGCTATTTTAGGGTGATATCTGTGTGTGCAGGTGACTATTACTGTGCATAATTATTAGGCAACTTAACAAAAAACAAATATACACCCATTTCAATTATTTATTTTTACCAGTGACACCAATATAACATCTCCACATTCACAAATATACATTTCTGACATTCAAAAACAAAACAAAAAAAAATCAGCGACCAATATAGCCACCTTTCTTTGCAAGGACACTCAAAAGCCTGCCATCCATGGATTCTGTCAGTGTTTTGATCTGTTCACCATCAACATTGCGTGCAGCAGCAACCACAGCCTCCCAGACACTGTTCAGAGAGGTGTACTGTTTTCCCTCCTTGTAAATCTCACATTTGATGATGGACCACAGGTTCTCAATGGGGTTCAGATCAGGTGAACAAGGAGGCCATGTCATTAGTTTTTCTTCTTTTATACCCTTTCTTGCCAGCCACGCTGTGGAGTACTTGGACGCGTGTGATGGAGCATTGTCCTGCATGAAAATCATGTTTTTCTTGAAGGATGCAGACTTCTTCCTGTACCACTGCTTGAAGAAGGTGTCTTCCAGAAACTGGCAGTAGGACTGGGAGTTGAGCTTGACTCCATCCTCAACCCGAAAAGGCCCCACAAGCTCATCTTTGATGATACCAGCCCAAACCAGTACTCCACCTCCACCTTGCTGGCGTCTGAGTCGGACTGGAGCTCTCTGCCCTTTACCAATCCAGCCACGGGCCCATCCATCTGGCCCATCAAGACTCACTCTCATTTCATCAGTCCATAAAACCTTAGAAAAATCAGTCTTGAGATATTTCTTGGCCCAGTCTTGACGTTTCAGCTTGTGTGTCTTGTTCAGTGGTGGTCGTCTTTCAGCCTTTCTTACCTTGGCCATGTCTCTGAGTATTGCACACCTTGTGCTTTTGGGCATTCCAGTGATGTTGCAGCTCTGAAATATGGCCAAACTGGTGGCAAGTGGCATCTTGGCAGCTGCACGCTTGACTTTTCTCAGTTCATGGGCAGTTATTTTGCGCCTTAGTTTTTCCACACGCTTCTTGCGACCCTGACCCATTTTGCCAAAGGAAAGGAAGTTGCCTAATAATTATGCACACCTGATATAGGGTGTTGATGTCATTAGACCACACCCCTTCTCATTACAGAGATGCACATCACCTAATATGCTTAATTGGTAGTAGGCTTTCAAGCCTATACAGCTTGGAGTAAGACAACATGCATGAAGAGGATGATGTGGACAAAATACTCATTTGCCTAATAATTCTGCACTCCCTGTATACATGTACACTGATATGGCCTCCTGTTGTGCATTGACCTGCCCGGCGATGGTGTACATCTTTAGTTCATTACACACTTACAGATTATTGCCAAATGTAAATCTATAGTGTTGTGCGCTACATCATGTGGAAGATTACATATTGGGAATGATGCGGGAACATTGAGGCTAGGCATGGTATTTTATGAGCAAAAAATAAATAAATTCAAAAACAGTCGCCAACTTAGAAAAGTTACCTGTTTTATTTAATTCAAATTATTTTAATCAAAATATTAAAATACAGGTCAGGTCTAATTTGAATGTCAATATTAAGCTTGAAAGGACACTCCTGTATTAAATATTATACCTATATAAAGTCTACGCCTTAGAAATAACACATTATTATTTATTTATTTTTAAAGATGATGTGTTATGCTTTTTCTGAAATGTTTTTCCTTTATATAAGGTGGGGTGACTGTGGCTCAGGATGTAGACCAGGTCAGAAATTAATCGTGAAGGTTGGGAGTTTGATTCCCTGCTCCCATGCATGCCAAAGGCAATGTGAGTTGAGTGTGTGTGCAAATGGGTGAATGAGACATAAAGAAAGCACTTTTAATGCTCAAATTGAGTAGAAACTTGCTATACAAGAACCAGTAAATTTACCAATGTTACAATGGTACATGCTCACAGATCGATTCAAATATCGATAGTATCAATACCAATGCTAATATTGCTAGTATCGGATCGATACTACGAGATGATAGGATTGATGCTTTGTTTCTATCGTCTAAGTTAGCTGCCTTTATAGGTTGAAGTACTAGTACTTGCACTGGTATCAACATCAGCAAATCAGAAGAATGTTGGCTTAAAAGCAAGGAGCTAAGAAATGGCTCTTTCAGACAAAGGATGAACTGGAGGTTTACACCAAACCTCGTGCAAAATAAAATAAGGATTGTTTTCAACTGCAATCCAAGAATAAAAATATAAAATTTTAAAATGATCATATTTAGCTGATTATTTGAAAACAAGCCTGCTGTCAGTACCCCTGCTCTATTCTGTCTTTCAAGACTGCAGTCTTTGTATTGTCCTAGTGTAAAATGGCTCTCTCTGTGTATGTATTTCGTATTAGTTAACCTTTATTTCAACACTGACATGACTCACAGATGAAACTAATCAGCACCTCTCATGCTCACTTCCCATCTGTCTTGGCTGCTGTATGTGTATTTATGCATATCTCAGCATTTTATGAACCATGATTGTGTTCAGACAGTCCCAAGAAACACAAAAAAATAATTTGCTAACCACTTTGTCCTCCTGTTGCAATTCCATGAGAGCAGGAATGCAGCAGAAAGAAATAAAGAGGGGAGACAGATTAGAGGGGAGAGGGGGCAGGAAAGATGGGGGAGAGAGAGAGAGAGATTGTGAGTGGCATTAGTAGGTCCTCGTAGCACTGTCACATATTCGATCAGCACATTTTTGAACGGCATCAAATAAAAACACACATTTAAAAGGCCTAAAAGCTTTAGCATAGTCTTGTACAGTGGTTAGCTGGGCATCGAAGTGCCACATTATACGAGAGCAGTCATCGGGCTCCTCTATGAGACAAGAAAAAGGAGGGACAGCTCCCTCGAGTGGTCAAATGGAAGAGCTGTACGTTAACGTGTAAACGTCTATAGCTGTGAATGAACACATCAGAGAAAGAAGAATTATAAACGAAGGCATGTGACTGGAGTACACGATCATGATCTGAAAAACATTAGTTGCCATTAGAGACACTGCTGGCTCAATCGCCGTGACTATGATTTTACAGCAAACTTTCATAACCTTGTATTAAATACAAACATATGAAAAACAAAACAAAAAAACCCACATTGCCTGGGTGGGGCATCAGCACATGTGGGAGTGTGTGTCTTTAATACCAACCACGGCATTACCTTATTTGACCGCAGAGACACTCGTCCTCCGCACCGAGCACAGAATTTCGTTTGGCAATATGAACAGAGGTGGCCACAGCCATCGGCAAACTTGGTTTTGTGGCAGATCCCGCAGGTTGGGGCTTCGCTCTTCTGGTCCTGACCCTGCTTTGTCTCCTCCCCCATCTTCTTAACCTGGTCCTTATATGACTCAAACTGCTGGTGCAATTTTCTGCAAGCAAATGGGAAGGGCAGAGGTTAATAAAAAAAAAGGAGATACGGATTGGTGACCAATTAAAAAATTGAACATCGGTATATCATTGATTTTTTTTTACTCATACAGCCTTTTTTTTGTACTCCAGAAGTGCTATGTCTTATTCAGGATGAGTGGGAAAAAATGCTACAAACAAACTATTATTATGGATTAGATAAGTCTGAATGATCAATCTTGACATAGAGTATATATAACAAAGGCCGTAAGTATCGCACTGTTAGAGTGTCCAGTGCACACTTGTGGCAGTGTGGGAGACTCGTTTCACACTGGAATTATCCTTGTTGGATGACTCGTGGCTTGAGTCCTTTTCTCCAAATCACACTTCCACAAAAAGCTTCTGCTGTCAGCTGACTAAGTGATATACCCTCAGACGTATGCAGTGTGTTAGATTTTGAAAGGAAAAGCAGACGCCATGACCTCAGTAGCTTCAAAGCTGAGCTCCTCCTTTGATATCGCGCTTCGCCTAAAACACGGTGGGGGTGGGTATCAAATTTGCTTTGCAACTTTAAGAACATCACTTAGTTCCACTTTCTCAGGTTCCATTGCGTTTAATGAATCATTTGCACCTGTGTTTCTATATCAGGACCGTTGTAAGGTGAGACCGAGCACACCTCGGAGCCATACTGTTAGATAATCATCTTCCAGATACACACAGTTATTACTGCTCTGGTGTATTATGCTCAGGCAATCATTTGTCATTGCTACTGCCTCTATTGTGTTACTCCTTGTGTCCTATAGATGGCCTCCTACTGGTACATTACATCTGATCTTATACAGTGGCTGCTTAACTCCTAACAAGTCCTCAGAGGCTCCTAAAAAAGCACGGGCTCTTCACATGCATTTTGTATGACACATGTCAATTGAGCGTCTCCTTGGAAACTAAACACTGGGCTGACTTCATAATATGGCGATTAGAATTGGTTTCAGCCCACATATCCCCTGCAACATTCATTAGCGCTTGTGAATTATTGAGCAGAGCTATCCTTTTACCACATACAGCTCTGCATTTGAGATAAACGTGTTTCCTTTGCTCACAACTAGACCTTTAGAGCCCAAACGTAAGGTCCACACACGCCACTTCGAGTCTATGTGTGGGTGTGTGGTAATGTGCACAAGTAACTGTGCCATCTGAACATTAGATCGAGTGCCACAGGCATGCCCCACGTTGTACCCACCGAGGGATTAAAGGGCTAATTGTGTCAGAGCCTTTTGTGTTTACCAGCAGAGATTAGTGTGTACCCTTGTTTAACAGATCCCACCAAATCTCATTTACTGACAGAGGGGCTGATAACAGATTGATCAAGAATATGATACAAGAGGTAAAGACTAGTCTCCCAGGATAAAGGAAATAAGAGTACAAACAATTGTGTTTTTTCTCACTTATCTCCCCTTACAGTCAAGCATTTAGAGAAATATGCGCCAGACAAGGTCACTTACACAGACCACTTCTAACAGTCACTCAAACCTTTTTGGTGGGACAAAAAAAGAGTTGCTGATGCAAATCTGTCACTAAAACAGATAACACATCGCAAGAATAACCTGTTTAAGCAGGGTAAAGCGTATACTGCATACAAAGTCAAGGTCATAAAGAGTAATGCAACTTTCATAAGTTTGCCTCTCTACACCAGAACAGTGAAGACATTTAGCTTTAAACCAAGAGTTATCCAAAATATAGCATTATCTGTTATGACTTACAGTTGATTAATGACCTGTTTCATTGCCAGGTGTGCAATCGTGTTCAGGGCAGATTAAGGAGAGTAAAGTTCTATGTGGTCCAAAGATGCGGCAATTCAATTGAACAAGGTCACTGTAAGGTGTAAAAAACAAGCAGTCCTAGGAGAGGCCAGGTCAGCATTCTGGTACGTTCCTTGGAAACAAGGAATGGACTGAGGAGACTAAGTAACATCAAGAAACAAGATAAGTTAAGAGCAATTAAAATTTATGTGATAGCCAATACAAAGAGTCTGTAACCTGCTGTGAGCCCAACTGAGCATGTGTTGTATTTACTTAACACAAAACTAAAGCCAAACTAGCAGTAACTGATGGTGGCTGTAAAACAGACTTCAGAGTCCATCACTGCAAATGACTTGCATCCAAGTATTAAAGATATTTTAGATGGTAGTAATTATATTTGTCAAATAACTTTGAACCTTTAAAAACTGGAATCACTATGTCTAGACTTGGTGGTAACTAACAACTTGTAAATGCAATATTATGATTCCTTAAATCAAAGCTGAAAGTCTATACTTTAATTAGAAGTTGATAACTTTAGTCAAAATCAAATACAGTGGTGTAGAAGGGAACAATTAGGAGTTTACTGTCAGTGTCCAAATGCATCTTGCTGTATAAATGAAATATCCCAAAAGTAAAGAGACAACTATCCCAGACTAATCAAATGCAGGAAATAAGTTACTGAGTAAAACAGAATAAATGTACAGTCAGAGTAGAATCCCATGGCAGCCAACAGCTGGTACACAGTACCCATTCTTGCTTATCCAGTCAGACTCGGTCAAATATAGGTGATGCTGCTGACGAGTAATCATACGCTACTCATTGTCCCATCCCAAGCTAGCGTGTCGGAGCTCTCTTACCTCTCTGCCACACCAGAGCAGCTATAAGCAGCCGTAACACGAAACTCTCGCTTGGACGTATGACAGAGTCTGCATATCAACACCAAGCCTGAGCTACAAGCTCTCTACAGGGCTTGGGATTCCTCTTTTGTCACACACCACTGGAGCTGAATCCTAACTTCCTGGTGTCTTTATTATGCCATGCTGACCCTAAAACATCAGCAGCGAGTCTATTAATTGATTTATTGATTACTGATTAATTGATTGATTTCTACAAGATGAAGCAACTTACTGGGTGCAAATCAGATTGTCCAAATATCACAATTCTGTCTTGAGTTTGACTTTAAACTCTAGTTTAATTGCTTTATTGGCAGAAGAAGAATTGAGCTGACAAGTCTGCAGTGTCAGATTTTCACAAACTTTGTTACAGCTAAATAATCTAGACAGCAGTCCCACTACGTGCAGCATACAAACTCTGCTTTGGTTTGTTTTTTATTCATTTCAATAGCATGCTTGATACTCTGGTATGCAAGCTAATTGCACACAGCAATGTTTATCACATTGTTGTGTGGTTGCTGCTTCTGACAGTAAGTCTTATAAGAACCCATGGTTGAAACTTTGATGACATCTCCCTGGTCAAACATCTCGCTGTACAACTGCAAAAATAAAACCACAGACAGACCATTTTGATGCTGTGTCCAAATAGAATAGAACATATATGTCTAACAACTGTCTAATCTGTTGAATGGTAAACTTAAGGCATCAGACTGTTTCTATTGCCCCTCTGGCCCATTGTCACGATTATCAACCCAAACTTTTTTCTTGTGTGATGAGCACACAACCCTGATATCATCAGTTTGAGTCTTCACTAATCAATAAAGACATACCAGAAATGGTAGAAAACATTTCTTGAACACAAACATTCTCTTGCTGGAAAGTTTAAAAATGACGTCCAGCCAATGTTGAAGAAGTACTTTGAGCCGTCATCGCGGTAACATCTGCCACGTCAGTTCAGCTTTCATTTGGGAACTTATTTGACCGTCAACAAAAAAACGTCAGCTGATGGTTATTCAACATTAAAATGTTTGTTGGGAGCACTACCACCACATCATATAAAGTAGCAAAGCTTTGTTCAAGCTAAAACAAGCAAAATGCTCCAGAAGGCACACAGATGATATTTTTTGCTGTATATCAGTATATTATATTACGAATATTATTTCTTGCACATTAACACTCATTGATTTAAGTGTAAAACTGTGATTATTGCCTTGGTGTCATACTTAATAAGCTGAAACAGTGTGGAAGGACGTAGAGATCTACACTGTTTCAGCCATCAGGAGGAGGATCCATTAGCAAGGTAATGCTAGCTAGCAGCAGTTAACACCATCATATTTTTTACAGGCAGTAAAGTCACATTTGTGGGGATGTTTGGTGGTTACGTTTTCTACAAATGTTATCTTCATTTATTATCACCTTCATAGAAGAAATTAACATGAGTGCTGAGAATCTCAATAGTTTGCAAATGTTCACAAAATGCACTAGCTAGCATGACAATAGTGATAAACAATTCAAAAGATTTCAACTGAGTACACCACATGTCCCTGTACCCTATTGAAATTCAGAGAAATGAGTAATAAGTCTGAATTCTACAATGTTAAACAATCTGAATTTAGACACGGAGCAACTATCTCAACCTCCCAACTTTGACCTTATCGTAGTTTGGTGGAGCTAGCAGCTGTGAAACTGGTTTCCTGCTCTATATTCTATTCCTCATAAAAACAAATCAAGCTAGCTAAAATGTTTATCTGTGTGGTTGTTAATGAAAGATTCAATTTTAACAGGAATTTAATAAGTGATGGATTTTGGTAGGGAAAGATGTAATAATTATTATAAAATAACCTTAAAGTAAACAATGATTTATACAGGATTTAGTATTAGAGTCCTGATCAAAGATTAAGAATACACCGACATATATTATAAGACTAACTCCGCTCTCTGTCTTCTTGATCAGTGACCTGTTACAGCCAATAAATATGTCATTTATTAAAGTTAAATTCATTGTGGCACAACACTTCCACAGCACCCCTCGCCTATGTGCTTAAACCAGCAAACTGAGAAATTTCTAATCATTGTCTCACATCAACCAATGGCCAAACAACCTGTGAATCCAGCTGCTCGGTTCACCCACCACTATATGTCGGTTCCTGCTGGGAGAAGATCAAAAAAGGGGTCTGTACTTTTACTTACGCATTTTGCTCTGGCTCCTTGTCATTTGGGGACTTTTGCTGGGGCTGAAGAACGTTATTTACCAGCTCAGTGATCCCACTAAAGGGAAACCACCTGTTCAAATAAGCAAAGTGTGACTGGAACATCGCAATGAGTCATCATGTGAGAAAACAATCTGTTCAGAAAGGGGGCTTTTAGGAAGCAGGCTGGTTCTTAAGTAGTGGGAAAATAGCAGGGACATTCACTATAACCAGAGCAGAGAGGAGGAGGAGGCCGGGACACGGGCAGAGCAGCGATTAGTGGAACACTGACAACCAGACACAGTGTCAGAAATACAGAGAGAAAGATAAAGAAGGAAAGATGACTCAGACAGACCTATATTTGAGGGAAGGACAGAAAAGCAGGAAAGCTCTGCAGCCAATGGAAATGAGAGCTGCAGTAAATGTCACTTATAGCAGCTTTTTGGTGCAGTGGGGGTCAGGTTGTCTGACTGGTTAGCCCTGCAGGTAGATCTAATCACAATGCAGCTATAGTACAGAATAGCAGGACAGGCGGCTCTACTCCACACTAGCAGTTGAACTACTAGACTACCCAGCCAACCAGAGTGCAGATGATACACTGAATGAAGATGAACAGCCAGTTAGATATCAGGAACAAGGGAAAGATTCTGGGGACCTAGCTGCAAAAAAGCTGGAAGAAAGGAGAAGCCGATGTCATTGATGTCATGGAAGTCAGCTGTTTAGTGCACAGCACAAAATTCAATGACCTGATTCACTCATTGAGAAATTATTCATTAAAACGGGCCACTCCTTTCCAAGACATTAATGACTTTTTGTTATTAAACTCCCAGACAAAGAGGAGAAAGCCACATGAAGCACGCAGCATCGACTGACAGGAAGAAGTGTCAAAGCCTAGAGCACACTGGGTAATGCAGTTTACTTACTGTGCCGGCTGAGGCTTTGGTTCTTCGTTGATCCTAAAACATAAAAAAATAAAAAGTGTGCGCAGCTCAGTGCATATCAAACAGAAAGAGATGAGGAAAACAATAAAAGATGGGGGAAAAAAATAAACAATGAGGATGTCATTAAAGATGGGTGTGACATAAATAATTATCCCGCTCTAACAAGAACAATATTTAAAAAATATATTACAGATGATGATTTCATGAAAACAACAATTTAGCTGTGAAAATGGTAATAAAGTAAACAAGAAAACTCACAGGAAGATTTTAAAAATGACGTAATGTAAATAAGTGACGCAGATAACACTTAAATTAAAAATGACCGCTTCATGTGAGTAACACCCTCTTTCATACTGAATCTTCTGCTGTGGACAAACATTCAATTTGATGCTGTGGCTATCTCAAATCCAAATCCGCCTCCCTATTGCACAAAGAGCTTCACTAAGGTGGATCTATAAGTGATAAGACCCCCACCATCATCAACAGCATCAGCTCATCAATTTCCAGAAACACTGGAAAAGATCAACAAACACAAGCTAAAAGTAACCACCAGGGAGTGCGGTCCAGCTGTGTGACACTTGAGCACTGCCTTCAATTACTTGCTGACCAGCACTGTGAGGCAAGGTTGGAAGTAGTAACTAATTCTGTGTAAACATTAGCTACACCAAGTCATCAGCGAGGTTTAACCTACACTGAAAGTTCACAAGGTGTAGTTTGTGGTCTGAAAATCTATAACTAACTAACAAGATTCAGTGGGGAAAAATAACTCATATGGTGTCACAGTATGAGTATTGATATTATTAGAACCTGACCGACCTACTGGTGGGGCCAATGCATTGGCTGATATTACCTATTTACAGATATATCTGTATGTACAATGGCCAATAAATGAAAACAAAACAAAAAAAACAAACAAAAACAAAACACCTTCAACCACATTATGAGTGTTGATGTTGCAGCTCTCCTGATGCCAACATGTGTTTGGAATCCAACGAAAACATAACAACCAGCTGATTCGAGCAGAGCTAGGCAGAAGATTTAATCATCCATAATTGTAGTGACATTAAAAGAGAAAAATCAGCCAGTATGTCAGATTTTTAAATTGCCTAGTATTGCTATCGGTATCGTTCTTAAAAATTCTGCTGTCCACATATTGAAATATCCTGAACTATTGAACCCTAAATTGCCCCTGATGCAGCCACTGAAGTGTGTGTCTGATAGAACTTTATACGTAGTAGTACATTAACCATGTAACACAGTTATCATGTTATTTTATTATTTCCCAGACTTCGGGATAAATAACATATAGCTTCGCAACTTCCAGAAAGTTCTTCACTGGAACTACAATATATAAAAGACATAGTCTCAGTGCAAAAAGTTTACAGCGTGTTCTCTGGATTTTCTAGAGTAATTGCAGATTTAAGTGCTATGAGCACGCACCAACAAAATTCAATTTACCTTGCACTGATGTAGTGGAAGAAATCCTCTTATAACTAAGAAAATAAAACCAAACCGTTGCAGAATGCTACGGGAGGGATTTGATTTGTTTTTGGTGTATTCAGCCTTGAAAATAAATTATAAAATGAAGCAGCTTATAATACATGTTTGTGTGGAGCTTTGAAGAAGTCAGCTAGGGGACAAACTGCTGCCATGTCAGCTGATAATTCTAATGAGGTATTTATCAGGCCTACAGTTTGCGTTGGTAGAACTGATACATAGAAATGATCATTTAAATAACTTACTATCAGAACAACTGTACATAAAGTACAGTATATACACTTACTTTGTTGATTAGGCCTGTTTAGCCGAAGCAACTGTCTAATGAGTCCATCACGGTGTAGGAACTCACTGCATTTAAATATGTAGACAGGAAGAACTGCTGAAGTTCAAACTAAAGAAAGTCGAATTAAGTGACTTGAAATTGGCGTTGCTGTTGGTGGCAGATGGGCAGAATTCCAGAATTTGATGATTTGCTGGGAAGCAGCAGCTTTTCTAGGGTTTACAAGGAATCAAATGCAGCATTCGACATGAAAATGCCTCACTGATGAGGGAGAACAATGGTCTGCGTGGTTCAAACACAGATAGAAAGGCAGCTCTAACTTCAACGAGTATTACAACCAAGGCATGAACAACAGCATCTGGAAAACTTTGGGCACATCCAAATTACTGTAAAAACGCTGAATCATTTTGAAACTTTATTTGCTCGGTCTGCTACATATTCAATAACATATTCAGTAGTAGTATATAATACATCATGCTTTTGCAGGTGGTTACAGTTTAACCAGAGCGTCTTGTAAATAAGGGTGGGTATGCGTAGTTTCTTGAACATGACAATAAGCATGGCCTCGACAATAACGATCTGAATCCAGCAGAGCAACTTTTGGAAGTGGTGCAAGTGGAGATCATGTAATGAAGGTGCTGCCCAAAAATCTGCCAGTATCAATATCATGCCAATCTATTCTGAAGGGGTGCAACTCAATACTAGCATCCATCAGGGCATTCATTTTCTTATCCAACAGGGTCATGAGGGGAGGCTGGAGCCCATCCCAGCTGTCACGGGAAGAGAGGTGGGGTATGCCCTGAACATGTTGTTAGTTTACTATAAGACCAGTAACACTGAGACAAAGAACTGTTCACTCTTACATCCAAACCCACAGCCAATTTAGAATTGCCAATTAACCTAATGAGCATGTCAATCTGTATGTTTAAACAATGCAGATTCAATATCAACTTATTTCCATTAC
The DNA here is from genome assembly GCF_041146795.1 of Maylandia zebra. Taxonomy (NCBI): domain Eukaryota; kingdom Metazoa; phylum Chordata; class Actinopteri; order Cichliformes; family Cichlidae; genus Maylandia; species Maylandia zebra. Next base: position 17,167,263 of record NC_135177.1, on the reverse strand, counting down.
TGAAATCAAAGCAAGAAGCCAGAACTTTTTTTGTCCTGCAGCATATAACATGCATCCCCTCTAATGACCACAGGAGCTCAGAAACAGGACAAATATAGGAGTAACAGCTTGCATACGCAGCATCCCTTAACACGCATTCTCTTCAAATGACGCGCATCTCATATAGTGATATCTCTAGAAGTTCAAAATACGTGCAACCAGGACAAAACACCAAAATTACACCGACACAGACACAAACAGCAAGCACCGTGTGACCGTCTTGTGTCTGTACACCATCTATCAGTGGCGCTGCAAGCTCAGCTGCTGTCGCCTGGTTTAGGAGCAAATGTCACTTAAAGCAAAACACAGACATCTGCAGCTGAGAATCACACACCAGACCTCCGCACACCTGATCGCCGCTTATTCTAGTGAGCTGCCGGCTTTATATAGCCGTGTGAAATGGAATGTGTTAATTGGATTTTGTCTGATTCTGACCATCACAGCAACAGTAGCTAATTTGTTGTGTGTGACTGGTCTGGTTCCTACATGTAGTGCTGCAAATAATGATTAGTTTCATTACTGGTTCACCTATTTTTTTTTTTAATGTATTGCTAATAAAATGACCAGGACCTAAGGCAATATGCCCATATAACTATTTTTGTCCAAATCCCAAAAACATTTAGATTACATGCATCCAGTTTTTGTCTGCTTCATCCCATCATCCCAGCTGTCATAGGGCAAGAGGCAAGTTGCCCAGGTATTAGTCGCCAGTCCATTGCAGGGCTAGCACATAGACATGAGCATTCATGCTCTCACCTACGGCCAATTTAGATTGACCACTTAACCTAACATGCATGTCTTTGGACAGTGGCAGAAAGCCAGAATAACTGGGGAGAGCATGCAAGCCCTACACAGATGCTGGCTAGTGGATTCAAACCCAGGATCTTCTTGCTTCAAAGCAAGGCTGCCCACCTTCAAGTTTAACGTGTTAAATAACCTCTGAAACAGTCCCAACTAAAAATAGTAGCCGTAACCCTTACTTTACCCCTTATTAGTGGCAGCCCATAGAAGCCTAGTAATGACACATTAAGCCTGTTAAGCCATATTTGAGAATACCCCATCATTTTAACATCCCATACTTCACATACATACTCAAACTGCCAAAAAGATGCTGAGGCTAAAGCAGAGTCACACAGAGCATCAGAACGGAGCACTGAAGCCTCACAACAGTCTGGTTTAGCGAGAGGTAGAGCACAGCAAAAGTGAGAGATCTGTCCATCTGATCTGTGTCGGACGGGTGAGAGAACACACGAGAAAAGATATAGTCCTGTGTACCCATCAGTCTCGCTGCTCTGTTTTCCGATGAGCCAGTCCATATTTATCCTCTCGCTGTGTTCTCCCGATGACCTGCAGCGCCGTTCCTTATTGATCCCATCAGCACCGTCTCTGTGGTCGCATTACAAGCCTCATATTTATCTGATCGAGCCTGCTGCCTGCCTGCCTGCCTGCCTGGACAGCTGCCGGGCGCTGTGTGTGTGTGTGTGTGTGTGTGTGTGTGTGTGTGTGTGTGTGTGTGTGTGTGTGTGTGTGTGTGTGTGAGAGTGTGTGTGTGTGTGTGAGTGAGAGAGAGAGAGAGAGAGAGAGAGAGAGAGAGAGCGCGCATCTGACTATGCATTTATGCACACCATATCAACATGTGTGCGTGTGTGTGTGTGAGAGTGAGTGCTCTGTGTATTATTTGACATGGGGCAGTGAAATGAGTGAGTGTAAAATGTCACAAGTGACGTATTCGGGATCCTGGCTGCTGCGGAGGCCTCCAGGCCAGATGCAGTCTCCTGTTTTCTGTCTGTTTAACCTGCTCTCTGCAATCACATGAGACCATCGCAAGACATAAAAGACAGATGAAAGACACAAATGGTTCAGAGTTTAGAGTAAGTTTGTGCGGGAGTTTTAAAAAGTCACATCCTGCTGTTATCTTTACTCTTATTTGCTCCTGGATTTCAGTTTCCGCTTTTTCTCAGTGGCTTTGAGTCACAATGACTGATGCTGCACTGCTCTCTAGTGGACAGATGTGCTGCATAAGCTTCTAAGAGATAACTTTCTTTTTCCAGAAAACAGCAACACATAGAACTAGCAGCCATCCACAGAGGTGCTGGATCCCTGTCTAGTTACAAATTACTGAATGTGTATCCAGATTGGGGCATGGGGCAGTGCCCATCTTGCCTGATGCTCCCAGATCGTTAATCTTAAAATGCCAAAACCACTGACAGCGAGTGTGGATGTGACCAATGATGGACTCTAACAGAGTACATTTACTCTAGTGCTTTACTGAATTGCAGTCTGAATGTATATGAACTTTAATATTTCTTGTTTTACTGCTTTCTGCTTCTACTTTTTTTTTTTTTACTTTTTTACTTTTTTACTTTTTCAGCATATTTTACCATTCTTTATTATTAAATAAAAAGCTGCCTGGCAGAATATAAAACACGCATTAATTTCTCAGTAATATAACACATATGACTCAGAAAGGGGCCATTATGTCTTGTTTTGATGCTAAAACTTTTACTTAGGCAAAGCATTGAAATGCTTGTTTCAGAAAACACCTAAAACTTTTCAGGCTCTGCATTGTCACTTTTCATTTATATTAAGCCACAGGGCTGCACAGCGCAGAAACTGTTTTCTGCACTCTGCACTTGGTCTCCTCCGTGCCACAACACTTTCAAAGATCTTGTAAACACCCTTCAATAAAAGCCAGACAATCAGCTGAAGGAGTTAGCTCTGAAACAATTACAGCCTGACCAGTGGAGTACTGATATTTTTGTGTTTATTTCGTGCTTCCAATAGTGTAGTGGTTAACAGATTTACTTGGCAAGCAAAAGGTTGCTTATTTAATTCCAGCTGGAACACAAATCTCCTTTATGTCTGGAAGGGGATCCGTGTGTCAAGGGAGTAGCTGAAAGTAGCTTTACTGACATTTGGTGAAATTATGACATATCAGATGATATTTGTTTCCCTTCAGATACAGTAAACATGGGATTTCTCCAACATTTTTTATGTGTAGCTCTTTATTTACTTGTTTACGCCCGATTTCACTCGATCAGTTTTTATGCTTGTGGCATCCCAAACGCGGAAGTTCAAAAATGCCCTCTTGTGGACAAAGTATGCAACATCAAGACTTATAACGTGGATAGATCCACAAACAGCTAATAAATGTGGCAGGCTCTAGAAACAATTAGCTGATTATTATTATTATTATTATTATTTTGTCTTTTAGCTCCTTTTTTATTTAATGAATCACTGCAAAATAAATGTATTTGTGTTGTGGACAAAAATAGTCATGTATTGGCTCTGTGAGGTCATTCAAAAATATTACCAAAGATGATAACTACTACAGACCTACTGAAGCCAAACAAATAGATTCTCTTTGAATTTTATAAGTACACTTGAAAGAAGTTTTCATTTCATTGTGTGAGATTTTTCTAATTCTTTACTGTCAGCTAAGTGTATAAGTAGCTGATGAGTTTGGACTTGTTGCTGTGAATTACTTTTATGTTTTAAAAAAGAGATCTATACAGGAAATGATGAACACGCTTTTAACACCAGCCACAGCAAAAAGGATGCAAATTGGCACTTTATAAGAAGGATACTGTTGTAGAAAAAAAAAGCTGCATCAGCTTCATTCTAAATCTGACTCATAGGGAGGTGAGATCCTTGAGAGATCTGGGTTGATGCATCTCTGATGTACCAGAGAGAGGAGTCTAACACGCATAGCTAGACCTCGACTTAAACAGTGCAATCTTCAAACTGCTGCTCCTGTGTCACAGCTGTGTTAAGACAAAATTACTGATACGACGGCTGCGTAACAAGCCCTGAATCAGCACTGGACAATGCAGTAACAACTTGCACCACAGCAGGTTCACCAACAGCTAATGTGCATGCAACAAAGAAACAGAAACCAGGAAACAAGCAGGACCCGAATGGCACACTATTTAACTAACCTTAATCGATATTTCCACACAGCCCAGTCTAAGTTGCCATGAGAAAGTATTTTTAAAAAACAAGGAAACAAGACCAGTAGAAGCATAATGTACATTTAACTGATTCTAAATAAGCTGCAGCTCACAGCACATGTCGTGCAGTTTTAGAAGATAACTCTCAGTTGACTTTCTTTGAGTAGAAACTCAGTTACATATTGACAGAACAGCAGCAGAGCAGCAGGGCTATGATGAGGTGTACTGGGCAGTCTCCTCCTCAGGGACAGACTGACAGGGCCGGGATTGCCACGAGCAGAACACAACAAGCCTGCTCATCACTAAATATCTATTGCAGATTGTGACAAAAGCACCTCTACTGCGCATTTAGATCCACATGCATCAGCGCGTTCACTTGATTGGGATCCTTTGCACTCAGAACTGACTGACTGTGTGTCTGAGAAGATACTCTGCAATGAAATATTACAGATGTCCCCTTAAATCGTTTGAGAACAGAATATTGGCAACCCGCTGTGGGTGACAGATTTTAAGCAGAGGGTCATATAAGGCCTTGGCTACAACACTGGAACAGAAAATCTGTGATAGAGGATCTCATGGCTAAGCAATGACCCCACAGACCTTTTGAGTCCACTACAGACTGAGCGATAATTGGATCATAAGGGAGTAATCTGGCTCTGTGAGTAAATACAAACTACATATATCATTAACACATCCCGGTCAGTCAGTACTGCCAGGAGATGAGGTTAATGTCTGTCTGAAATCACTCACAGGCAACTAACCGTTAGGGAAAACTTTCATCGGAGACTGGCCCAGCAGAATTTTACTCTGGGCTTATTTACTGTATGATACAACTTGCCACCTGGTATATGCCAACAGTGTCTATTTAATAATAATCCCTTAAACTCGCCTGCAATTGAGACACAGTAAAGAGTTCATGTGGGGAGCAATAGATGGATTACATTTGTCAAAGCGCTCTGAGTGCTCTAATCTCTAATTAGTCTAATGATCATTTAGCTTTTTTAGACTTTTTGTTAACGCTTAAACAAAACAATAGGAGTTCATAAACAATAAGGCTATCCCCACTACACTAAAAACCCTGAAAAACTGGTGCTTATTCTGTTTCCTTCCTGGCTTCAGTGGCCACTTTAGGGGAAACTACTGTGGCCAACTGCTTATCTGTAGTGGGTGTAGGCTGACAGTCCACTGTTTACCTCAGCTGTCAATATTCGGGTTGTCCATGTCTACTCATTTGATGAGTCAGTGACTCTCACTTCTGTCTGATGTCAGCGATACTGAGGTGAGTTGTTAAGGATATCCTGAATTTTTCTATAAGCCCTGCTGTTTTTGCCTCTCTTAGCCCCTATTAGCTGTTTTTAGCCGCTGTAAGCTGCTGTTATCTGGTGTTAGCGAAACATCTTTAAAGTAAATCTAACATTGTTGGACACAGACACTTAGAGAGTAAACTCTTATACAATGTGAGAATATTATCAAACTCTTCATCAGAGGGAAAGCGTGACTTTTAGGACACTTGTGGCCTAACGTTAGCTGGTATAATATTAGCTTATAACCTGCTGTTGTTGCGTTTAGTCGGTCAGCTGTCCGAAGATGGGAGGGAAACATATCTAATCTGCTGACAACAAGTAATTGTGATAATACTGAGAATAAATAAGCATGTTTATCCACGTTGTAGAGCCCTGACTTCAGTTCAGGAGATGAGGCTTGAGGTGAGAATGAAGAGGATGAGGTGGATGTAAGGGAAGAGAGCACATTGGCGGAGGAGGCAGATGAAGAGGTGGAGGAGAAAGACATATTAAGAAAGACTAAATTATAAGGTGGACTACTTATATGGGCAGTGTCTCGCCACATACATAAAATGTGATTAGGCGAAATGGTGATGTCCATCTCCACTAATGTATTCAACATGGCGGGGCAACATAGCTGGCGCCGCTCCTTCAAACTCTTAATGCACTAAGTTTATGAGAATTCATGCATTTGCTGGAAGATATAATTACACACTAAACAATGTATATTTATGAGTATAACATTCTTTTCTCTGTTAAATCACCTTAAAACAATTACTGTAACGTTAAGACTGTGTTACTGTACTTTCCCCTCTGCTGTACATTACCAAATATTAAACAAAGAGAGAGAGGGGGCTAAAAATAGCTGCTCATTTAAAGATGGGTGATTAGATCTTGAGACACTTTTTTTTTCATTCTACCTCTCCAGTAAATGCCAGGAGAAGGGCTACTTAACACTTTCTCTCCATCTCGTAGAGGATTAGGGGCAGGGGATGAAGTGCTGATAACTTCCTCTGGCACGGGGCACTGGCAAGGCGCGATAGGCAGGGCAGGAGGAACGGCGAGAGGGCAAGCGCCTCGGTGTGGAAGGGGTTGGCCAGCTACCACAGCTGGGCCTTAGAAAGCAAAGATAGGACTGAATCCACGGGGCGCACTCATCAGAATAGGCAATTTAACAGTGCGCAAGCCAGACCTCCTGACCAAGAACTAATATTCAGATTGTCAAACAGGAGTTGGCAACAGCAGGTTTTTTTTCTGAGCAACGGGGAAGTGGCTAATCTGCTGCCAAATATAACTAAAATCCATCTGTTTCCTTAGATTACCTGCCAGGATTCAATTGAGCTGCTCCATATCTCTCTTCCTGAGAGATTTCCAAGTGGCAAAGAGTCAGCTAATCACCCAGCATCCCACACATTCACAAGTATATTTCTATGCAAAAGCTTACAGGAAGCATATGTACAATATCCATATGTCATTTTAATACAGCAACTTCACCATACAGCGAATCATGTATAAACAGTACGAGAAGCATTTAGTCAGAGGCAGTGACGCACCATGTTTGTGTTTTTGCACACAGTATATGAGCGTATTTGCTTTAATAATGGGTGTGTGTACAACCGCGTCTTTCACTGTATGTGTATGCTTAGCTGCGTCTCCTGTCAGCCCACTTTATTCATCCTGACAGAGATACATTTCATAATGGCTGTGATCAGCACTTTCTTGGCAGCTGACATTGTCCCTAGCTAACGTCACAACTCCTGTTATATGCGAGGCTCAACAGCTCCACTGGGAATGCTCTAGAACTTTAGCCTCAGCCCCACCGTGGCTGGGTCACCACCCCCCTGCGTTTTAACTCAGTCTCTAGACAAACACAGCTGAAGGCAGCTTCATGCCTTCCTTCGTCCCTTCCCACGTACCATAAACAGTGAAGCATCAAGAACACTTCTCAAGCACCAATGCCATTTCTCCATCCCCCCGTATTATTTCCAGTCTCATAATCAGCAAAAACCTAGTTTCAGCCTTTCCTCCTCATGTCCATGATGAGGGTAGAGTGGTGATGATTATGATCACATTCTCTGACACATGCCACTATCCAAACCTTCCCCTCAACAAACCTCCCATCAGCCCCCATCTTTAAACAGATACAACAGCCTCTCGACAGTGTTGTTGTGGTCTGTACTGAAACTGCAGTCAGCTGTCTAATGTCTATAATAATAGCCCAGCCATAGCTAACAATAGAGAGGTAATAGATACCCCGCCTATTGTTGGCCAAGCCTGCTCTACTCCTTCCTGTCACAATTCATCACTATAGCACATCACTATTAGCTTGTTTAACTAAACTGCAAGCAGTGTACCCAGACAGACAAGCACTGAGCCTGCTGAGATCACCTTTCTGCACACAGGTTACACCCGTAGACACCATATGAAGTCCCACACCATGGATCATGTTTTATGTATTGCATACACTACACACAGTCTAAAAGACTAGCATGCTCATTCAAATGAACAGATGTCGCCACGACACTGTATGACTTGAATTAACTTGGACTTGGTGGCTGTCAACATCTGTCTGATGGTGCAGAATGAAGTGTTTGAGTGTAGCTGCTGTAAAAGCTCAAATCAAAAGGATTCCCTTGCATTAGCAGCCTCTGCACAGATTTAAAGCAACAACTATTCAAGCATCTGCCCCCTCGAGGATAAGGACCAGCCTCTGTACACCAACTACAAAAAAACAGCTCCCAGCCCCCCTCCTCATCACCTGATGCTTAGTGGCTTTAAATGCCTGCACTCCGTTTCTTGAGGTGTCGCTTCAGAGAGCTGCATTTACATTTTGCAAAAGAAGGATTTCTTTGTGTTTGTGCAAGGACCCTTCTCCCCTCGCCATCATCCACTGCTACACATCCAGGCCACGTCAGCATCATCATGGCGATGGTGGCAGTATCTCAGTGGGATGGGAGATATTAAGGGATTAGTGGGAGATCCTCCATCAGACTTCAGTGACGGAGCACGATCCCGGGATCACAACATCAGCTCCCTCTGCCCACCAACGTCCTGATCAGTGTCAGACGATGGGGAAGAGAGACAGGCCTCGTCACTGTTTATGTTCAGTTTTGATAGTACACACCCAACAAACCAAGCAAGGCTGAATACGGCAGATACTGAATCTTTTGGATAATGACTTTAAAGCCACCATTAGCTCTAGGCAGAGTGAGCGGTGGCCTATATGCTGTACAATATATCCCACTGTAGGTTACATGGTAGTGCCTGTGTGCAGTGTTCAAATGGTGGGCTTATATAAGAGCTGCGGCTGTATTTGTGACATCACCATAAGCACTGCTCTTTATCCTCCTTTATTTATGTCAGTCGGCTACCTACAGCAGCATCTGCATCCACTGTACATGTAAAGCTGTGTAGCATTACATAATATCTAACCTGACTCATGATGGAAGAACAATAACCATAACAATATATACTATATATTTAAAATAGAGAGCAAGCAGAAAGCAGAAATAATAACAAAGAAGCAAAATATGTATTTCCATTTTTTAGAATGTATTCTGGGCACAGTATTAAAGGACCTTAGATCCATAAGGTTTTTTGGTTGGGTTTTTTTGGGGGGTTTTGCCACACAAAGGCATATTTGAAGGACCGGCTCTGCTGCACGCACATGGTTGAGTCACCAGTTTGCACCTGCTTTGACTAGCTGAGTCTTGAATGAGCATAACGTGGAGAGACACACAATCACGTTGGAGAAAGAGAGATTAGACCGGCCTGTGTAAACTACCGCTACTAAATACATTAGCTCACACACCAAGCATCTCGGGGGTTGGATATTAGCAATTTAACTGTGTGGGTGTTTTTTTTTTTTCATTTCAACATTAACTTGAGTTGATAGTGATTAAAAACAAACGAGAAAAAAACAAGAAAAAAAGTAGCCAAATCTAGAAATTTAAGTCTGTACCCGCTACTTTTTTTCTGTTCAGGTTCATTTTAACATCCAGGACAAAAACAGTGTGTCTCTTTTGTATTTCTTCATAAAAATCAAGCATATTTTGCCTGTGCATTTAACAAAAAAGGGCCTTATTTAACCTGTGAGCTTACATGTTTAACTTGATCCAAAACACTTCGACAAGTGTTTTAGATCACACTTTTGTTGCTAAGGAAGCTAAAACTTTTGGATTAAGTTTTAGCCTCCTTAGCAACATTCACTGAAGCTAATGCTATTGTATAACTGGATGTTAGTTAAGCTTTGTGACTGAGTTAGCTATTTAGCACAGAGGTCTTTGTGTGGACCTTTCTGTATGCCACAACTCACCATGGTGAGATCATAGTCTGCCACTGAGAAAGTAACTAAATGAACGGAGGGAAGGAAAAGGGCTTTGTGGTATCTACTCTAGGGTGACCGTATTTTGATTTCCAAAAAAGAGGACACTTGGCTCAGTCATGAAGAACTTGCTTAAAGAAACATATTTAACATATTTAAACGATACCTCCTCTGTGCGGTTAATGAATTGTGAAATAAAATATGCCATATAGGCTTTTACAAGTCAACAAGTGCAAAAAAATAACTTGAAAGCTTCTGGAATTAAATAATGGTACATAAATAATGCCTCATCTGCATAAGAAAAATTACCAGTACTGGATCGGTACGAGGGAAGTTTCTTTTGCAGTTTGTCTGAAAAGATGGACTTGTGCTTTGGGATCTTTTAAACATTATTAGGCGTGTTGCTGCGCGCTGTCTGTCCCGTCTGCGAGTGCAGAACAAGCGCTCACAAAGCAGCAGTTCGGGGATGACTTCAAACACATGGGTCCTCTGTCGGAATATAGTAAAACCCGGACATTTTTATCAATCACGAAAATCCCCCCAGACGCCCCGGACAGAACGTGAAAAGAGGACATGTCCGGGGAAAAGAGGACGGTTGGTCACCCTAATCTACTCTGCTTCAACCAACACGACCTGGCTACAGGAGAAAAGGATTCATATATTTTTAGAGCAAAATCATCATTAAAACATTGTTCAAGATTTCAGGAAATACTCTTATTTCCTTACTTGTCAAGAGTTGCTTGAGGAACATTGATACCATATTGCTTAGTATGACGCTAAGTCAGGCTAACAGTTAGCTTGACTTTGCATAGCAAGTGGAAGCAGACATGAATAAAACTAGCCTACTTTTAACTGCTTAGTTTTAAAAACTATATCAAACGACCCGTAAGCCCACTTAGGTATATGTAAAATTTCAGTTTTTCTAGTTTAATTTTTCTAGTATAATTTTACTCCTTCCTGAAGTTGTTGTTATTTCTTATGAATTAGAACAATTGAATGAGTATTTAGTCTCTGAAGAGTACCCTAACCAAAATCATGTTACTCCAGCATTGTATACCCAGAGATGATGGGTAACCTTCATTTAGCTTTCATCAGAGCATGAAACTGATTACGGCTGTAAGGCAGAAATGTTAGCATTTTTGTTGGTGTATTTGAGATTTTTCAGCTATCAAAGCAAATAAGTATGTTTTTGAATCTGAGAGGACTATGACAGAACTATCTGTGAGGATAAATTTTTATCAAGACTTCTGATGAAAATAGGTCACTTTGGTTTTATTAGATGGGTGTCAGATCTGTTAATGACACTTATTTGTCAAGAAGGAAGATGAATTAATCAATTCCTCAGTTAATTAACATGATTCTTCGTTAGAAGCTCCTTTGTCTTTATGGTTGTTGGAGATGGTTCTGTTTCTTTGCTGTCTGGGTTTCTTGGATGCCTGGCTGCATGCCGGTCACTGCGGAAAGCTGAGTGTCCCCACTATTAATAGTCCAACTAACAGCATGAAGGTTCTCACTCTTTGAACGCAGTCAGCTGGAGATGACCTGGTGCCACGTTCCACCTTTAGTAACTGGCCATTCAGTGGCTTCACTTTCCCATGCAGGTGTCACTGTCTCTCCTGCTTTCAGTTTGTCTCCTGCTTGCTTGTTCACAAAGCATCTACATAGATGTTAGCAGTACAAACATTGAACTATATTTAACAGCTGTAAGTGCTCAATTCCTGTGCCACAGCCTTAGATTCATATTTTGAGAAATCAGTAGCAAAGATTGTTGTTATGATAAATTCATCTCAAGCGTGTCATCACTTTACCCTTAGAGATACATTTAACATTGACGCTACCAGCTATTCTATAGCAGGCACACATGTTCTTCAGATACGCTAGGCTTCCCTCAGAGGATCAGATGCTGTATATCTTCTTCCAAAACGGACTTTATAATGGTGGATGGGGACGGGGGATGGGCAATAAAAGTGATAAAGTGTCAGCTTCGCAGTGCCTTTCCCTTTCATGATTCTGCTCTCTTTGTTCTTATTTGGCTGATGTTCCTTTTTTGCATTCATTATTTATCTCTTTTTCTCCGTTTTCTTTGTTTTACCGCACTACTATTCATTTATAGCTGCATTTCTGTTTCATTGTGTTGCTCTCATTCAGGCTAGTCTTGCACAGCATGCTGGGAAGCTTACATAACAAAAGGCCAGATGTTCTAGTAGTGAAGCTGTAGCTGGGTTCTGTTCTGGCTCAGTCCAGGATCACTAGGATCGCTTTCAAGTACTTTCTAACAGACAAAATGACACACTGACTCACAGTCACATAAAAATTGCAATACAAACAGAGCTATGTCTATCTGCCCACCTAACTTCTTGTGATCGGACCCATAGAAATGAAATTTTTAAACACAGTTAATTAAATAAGACATGAAAGTTGCTTGAGCCTTTGCTTAACTATTATTTAACATATAATATTATAATAAGTACAGAGGAATCATCATTTGCTGGGGTAGCAACAATTTAATATGCATTGCTTGTACTAGTTCCAACAACCTATTAAAACATTTTCCTGTAGTCGTGTTTCACCAAGGGCATTTTAGATTGCACAGCCAGGGGCAGGAAAATCCCTTCAAACTTTGCTTGAGGGATAAGATCCCAGAAAGTATAAAACCAATGCTGACAAATGCAGATGTTATTTTGAACAAAGCCTTAAGAGACAATGGAGCCCAGTGCTGTGCTGTGCCACGCAGGAGAATAGCAGGCTATGGGAGATGGCAGGCTGATTGCTCTGTCAATGAAGACTGAGGCTGTCATATCAGCAATGGGACCTGATAGCATCACAGACGTCAATGTCTCTCCTCTCATTTTCTTTGTGATGTTCTCTTCTCCCTTTCCCCTCTCACCCCCCCCCAGTCCCTGCTCACTTCCTTTCCTCCCTGCCCTTTCTTCTGCTTTCCTAACACATTCTAGCCTATCACGTGTGCTCTCTCTTCTTTTACAAACCCTGTTATTGACTCAACAGGGCATTGTCAAAAAAGTTCTTAAACACTAAATCCCTGTTAACACGACTAAAATGATCCCACCAGCAGATCTACATTACAGACCAAAAAATATTATGAGCCATTACACACTATTACATCAGGTGACATGTTTGTTTATCTGTAGTTAATCCTGCAGACATGCTCCCAGTGCTATAAATAACTGGCAGATGTATTTTAATCCTGAACTGAAAATAGCTACACGTGAATGTTTTATTTGTGTTTTAGCAACATTTGATTACCCAGATGTTCTGCTCTTATTTGTATTGTGAAAAAAAAGGTTAAAACATACTTTATGGCTAAAAGCATGCATTACAACTACAGCAGCTGCTTGGCTAAGGGTGGATGGGCTCTGCTTTAGAGACAGGGTGAGAAGCTCAGTCATTCTAGAGCCGCTGCTCATTCCACATTGAAAAGAGCCAATTGAGGTGGCTCTGGGACAGACCCAGGATTCGCTGGTGAGATTATATCTCGACTGCCTCGGGAACAAATCGGTGTGGCCAGGGTGAGGGAAGTCTGGGCTTCTCCGCTTAGACTGGGGCCCTTGCAACCCGTACCCAGGTAAGTGGTAGAAAACGGTAGGATGGATGGAGAACGTTCACAAACTGCCTTCATGGCTTTGGACTACATTGCTAAATGCTATATTTTATACAGTGTGGCAATGGAACTGAATTCCAAGATAGATTACAGAGATTAGATTAGATGAAACTTTATTAATCCCTCGGGTGGGTTCCTCCGGCAAATTCAGTTTCCAGTCGCACAGCACCGACAGATGTTGCATGTTACAGATGCAATAAAGGGGAATGAGAGCAAGGATATAAACATAAATATATATATAAAAACATATATACACATATACATATATATAAATACAGAATATATAATATGGATAAATAGGAATACCAGTGGATTGCACATTTGAGTGAGTCTATTGCACAGTGATTATTGCACAGTCGAATATAAGAAAAAAATATTGTGAATATTGCACAGTGGAAAAAAAGCACTACAGCTCAGCTTTGTCCCCCTGTTTCCTCTCCCTCTCTCCTCCAAGGAGGAGTTAAACAGTTTGATGGCGTGCGGGACAAAGGAGTTTTTAAGTCCGTTGGTTCTTGACTTTGGGAGAAGCAACCTGTTGCTGAATAGGCTCCTCTGATTATTTACGACCGTGTGCAGAGGATGCCCAGCATAATGTCCATAATGTCCAGCAGTTTCTTTAGTGTCCTTTTCTCTGCCACTGTCACCAGATTGTCCAGCTTCATGCCGACCACAGAGCCAGCCTTCCTGATTAGTTTTTCCAGTCTTGCTGTGCTGCTCCCCCAGCACACCACAGCATAGAACAGTACTCCTGCAACCACCGACTGGTAAAACATCCTCAGGATGAAGAGGTGTGGCTCCGTACGTTTGTCCATATAGTATAATATGTACTGAATGTGAAGGATGTGGCTTATATTTACAGAGAACTGTAAATCAGCTCACTTTCTCGGTTTTGTGGCATTCAGTCTAAGGGCTTTCATGAATTATGCTGGTTGCAGAGATATTTAGCCACATATTGGCAAATTTAATAAGGAATTTAGCAGCTAAAAACATGATATGTTTATCTATACTTCATGTAAACCGAAACTGAGCTAACAACAATAAACTAAGCTTAGAAGTAGTCTGAGGCATTTTCTTTATAATAATACAATAATTTTTACAATAATACAATGCCTGTACTGGATGCCACATTTTGGCATACAAGCCTTTGTTAGGGTTAGAGAGACTTCATGGAAACAGTGGCTCTTTTGTCGTTGTGTTCCACCAACAGGAATCTTCCATTTGTGCTGTCCAACAGCAGTGGAATATTCCAGTCTTACCCAAGGCGGAAGAATGGAACATTCCACGCATTGGAATTTTTTTTAGGTGTAATATCACCATCCCATGTGACTTAAGGTATTTGAAATCATGTAAAATACAGGTAAACAAGCAGGGAATGGTCTAACCAACTAAAATTACTCCACATGTCATGTTTAAAGGTATATTTCTTAGATCCTGGGAGCATATTCAAAATGAAAGCTGGTACTGGGCCGTTTGAAGAGGATGAAAAAAAACAAAAAACAAAGCATTTACAGACATCAGTGGCTAATATTGTGTCAAAGCTAATATGTATCAGTGAAATGTTCATTAACATTGTGATAAATCTTTTTATATAAGGAAGATATATGGCTTTACACCCACTTGTAGTGGCTTACAAGCTACTTGTAAGTACTTGTAAACAGTGTTGGTCAAGTTACTTGAAAAAAGTAATCAGTAACTAATTACCTCCCCAAAAAAGTAATCCCGTTACTTTACTGATTACTTATTTTCAAAAGTAAGTAATTACTTAGTTACTTAGTTACTTTTTAAAAACACGATTTACAACCTGAATAGGTGATAAAGTGATAGATCTTTCAGCCCAATTCTACTTTTTCTACATAATCCATCATACAAAATGTAATCAAATGGAAAAGTCTCTTTTTAAAACTTGTTTTATCAGTTTTAACCTTTTAACTTTGTGCATCAAGCTAAAATTAAATTATATGCAACATTCTCTGACTGGAAGAAATTTGTTCACCATTTAAACTTATTTTCTGCACATTCCAGCCAGAGATGGGCAGTAACGCGTTACAACGCATAAAATATATTTTTTGTGTGTGTTTACCCTCACTCTTTCAAATACTGTAGATGCAAGTAAAACACAGCAGGAAATAAATAACATCAAAGACTAGCGGTCCTGTTGCTCTATTTTCACCTGTAAAGCAGGAGTAGGGTAGGCAGAGGTTTACCCTGGTGCAGGTGTGCTGCAGCGGTCAGTGGAAGAATCTGCGAGTTTCTCTGTGAGTTTCCCATTACGTTGTTGCGCACTCGGTGCTTGCTTGGAAGTTTAGGGGTTTTTTTCGCTTTAAAAAGAAGTTTTCTTCCCACGCACAACGGACACTAATGTTTTTGTCACTTTTTATGGAATCAAACTCAAAGTAAGGTCAGTACTTCCACGCTTTAAACGCTGCACGCTCATACTCTCTCCCGTACTCAATATATGATACACCGTTGATCCGCACACAGCTGTTGTCACGAACGTCGCACTCGCTTACGTCACTGTCATGAGACATTCTTGCAAAACGATCACGGTTTTAGTAACGCAGTAACGCAGCGTTCCTACGGGAAAGTAACGGTAATCTAATTACCGTTTTTGCAATAGTAATCCCTTACTTTACTCGTTACCTGAAAAAAGTAGTCAGATTACAGTAACGCGTTACAAGTAACGTGTTACTGCCCATCTCTGCTTGTAAACATATTGTTTTAAAGTGTATTATATACAGTAAATCATGTCACATTAGATCAAACTGAGCCAAACTACTTAAAATATACCAACTGTCCATAACCAAAACACACAGATACTTTAATTAGCATGATGATGTATTCATTTGGCGTGTGCTCTGCTTTGCAGAGTCAAGACATCTTCTCTTCCACTTTCTCTCTCTATTTTTTCCCTTGGGGAAAAGCGATGGGGGATGGGAGACTCATGACAGAATCTGCTCTCTGCATGGGAAGGCGAGTAAGCATGGGTGAGTGAGCTAAGGGGGACTAGAGAGACAGAGAGAGAGAGAGAAACAGAGAGGGAGTGTACTGTAAACTGTCCAGTGGGAAGCTTATCAGCATTGCCTCATCTTATTTCACAATAATACGACTCTTTTTTTTTTTTTTAATTTGTCAAATTGAAATTTGCTTTATTGGAATTCATTAATTTACCATCAACATTACATAGATACAGTCAGATTTACAGTTTACATTACTGGCTTTTTCTCATCCTATAATATGATAGCTGTCATTTTCTCCCCTCGTATATTTTTGCAAGATTCTGTTCTACATTTAAATTTTGTTTCGCAGACATTACAAGCTTTAATATTTTGCTTGGATTCAGATCACTACTGCTGCCAACATAATCTAGCACGTGGTATTATTTGTTCAATGAAAAAGTATTAAGTTGTAGAGTAGAACAAGAATTTTAGAGGCTTAGACCTCTGTATGATGTGTGTGAGTACAGTACTCCACAACTGCTGCAGCCTCAGGAGGCCTGAGATCCTATAGCCTCCAGGGACACAGGGCCTCTGAGTAACTCTGACCCCAGCTGGTATGTTGAGCTCTCTGGCACAATCAGATAAATGACCAGGATCCAGGGCTGGGGTAGGGGGCGGAAGTTTTTGAGTGTGCATGTATGTCAGGGGTAGGGGAGGTAAGAGCAAGGGAAGAGTTAACGGAAAATGGGACGTGATCAATCAAAGCTAATTTTAGGCCAATGCGCTTCATGTGGAACACCAGCCATCATAGCTGTTGACAGGCATGCTAACCAGAAGTGTAATCTGTGTTTTTAGGCGACTCATCGTAAAGAGAAGTGAAAAGGAACTGATGAACAGTTTACCCATCACGGAGGGCTGTAGTCAGCCTGTGAAAGTAATGTGTGTAATGTGCTCTTTGTCTCTGGAGAGAGTTTTCCAGCGTCTGTGATGATGTCATTAGGATTACCCTGCTTGGGTTTTGAGACTAGAAATGGAAAATCAACATTACAAACTGAGGACTTGAAATCAGTGACCTTTTATTGTATATGGTGGGTTTATGGCAGAAGGATACAATCAAGCTGCATTCGAGGAACTGTAGGATACAGTTGTTTGAGATCTTAACCCACATTAGAGGCTAACAGTTAGGATACCCCTGCATTTTTGGATATCCTTTTCTTACAATACTAGTCTTGTGAGTTAATGAAAGTGCAATATTACAATGGTGGCTTATTTTGTTTTTTTATTTCACAGCAAATCCACTGACATTGTTTTCACATATGATTTTCTTTCTGCTTGGAATTGTTGCATTCCATGTTTACATAAAAACACTAAAAGCTTTAGTGATTATATTTATGCTATGATACATGATGCTTAAATTTCTAGTGTGGGGGTCTTTTTAGATAAAATGAAAATTAAAAAAATAACCTTAATATAGAAAAAAAGGTATTCCCAAATACAGAAAATAGGTCATACTTTGTTGTGTGCGATTAAATTCAGGGGGGGAGCCCAAATAGATGGCAGAGCAGCAGACACCTCACAGCCCCGGAATAGCTGCATCTCAGTGGGAGTCCCTCCTTCAAGGCAGACAGTATAATTAGCACTGTCAAAGGCGATCCCTGAACAAATGGCACAGTACCCCCTGATCCACGGGGTGAACACGGTCGCAAAGAAGAGGACAAAGTGGCATATTTACTGGGATTCTACTTATGTGGTGTTTAAAGTGAACAGACAATTAAATAGGACAGCGCTTGCTGATGTCACTGATAGGTAGGTGGGGTGAGACTTGTGCCACTGAAGTTATTCAAACAGTTATTCTTCCCACACTCTAGCATGCAGGCCTAGAGGACTAGAAAAGAGGGAGAAAAAAGAAGTGGAGCTACAGGCATTCTGTGGGTAACCCATCATAGGCAGCTGATACCTTGCTGTAAGAAACAGAGTGTCTACATGAGTGGGGGTCCCATAGCCATCATTACTGTACTGCTCAGGGGCTCACTGAACCATGGAAAGCTAGGATAGTTGATAGCTCCAGAGGATTCTCCATAATGGAACAAATGGCCCTGGAGATATGCTTAATTGTCTTTTATAGGTAGACATGTTAGAATTATGCACTGAAATATAATTTAAAGGCTACAACTTTGATGAGCCTCTGGGGAAAGAAAATAAGCTACAGATACGTATGCCGCTGCCTTATACACTTTTCACTGGGGCAGCACATTTTCAGCACACGCACACACCGTGGCACCTCCAGTGAGATGACAGCAAGCTGGCAGGCCCTGCAGCTGGAGGCTTCTCTCTCTTTCTCTCTTCTATCCATCCCTCCATCCTCGCA
Organism: Maylandia zebra; assembly: GCF_041146795.1. Lineage (NCBI taxonomy): Eukaryota > Metazoa > Chordata > Actinopteri > Cichliformes > Cichlidae > Maylandia > Maylandia zebra. The sequence continues at coordinate 17,148,744 of NC_135177.1, read as the reverse complement.
GGATTCCCTCTGTAATATTACACACTTCAATGTTCAAGCTGCCACTTTCCAGAAAAGCTATCAGAGCTGCTGTGGGATCAGACCAGGACTGCAACAGCAGAAATGCGTGAACCACACAGGCAGGGCTAGATGTTGTTGCGGTGTGGAGGTGTTTGTTTCCAACACTGCTGGAAATGCTACGAACCATCCAATGACAAGTTAATCCGCTGCGGTTGTACCTACGCCAGGGCTGAGCATATTAATGCTACTCCGGGATATGTTCTGCTTGTGTGATTCATAGGTAAAGAAAGTGGGGATCTACTGTTTTGATGAATCAGGATGAGTCACCACATATGTATAGAGAGGCATTCTAAAACTGAGCCAATATCCTGTTGCACGAAAGGAAACTTTACTATCAGGCCACAGAGGAGTCAGACGGTCAAATCAGAGTCTCAATAGATAGCAAAACAGTGCCAGCCACCCTTCAGTGTAAAATCCACCTCTTTTGCCACATGTAATTCAGTACATGATGTAACTCCCCCCCCCCCCACCTGCACACACACACACACACACACACACACACACACACACACACACACACACACACACACACACACACACACACACAAACACACAGTAACCAAGGCATGAAAGGGGAAAACCAAAAAGAAAACACAGAGTGCTTCTTATGCAAAGCGACTCAAACAAAGGCCTCTTTGACCTCCCAACATCTGGTGTCCATTCAGCCTGTGTGGCGTGCATCAAGTTACCCAACATTATGGTGAGACAGCCAGTCACGCCTGTCGCAAAGAACAGCCTCTTCTGCCCATGCTCAGTCATGACAAGGCTTTGACATCACTGTCAGACTAAGAGTGACTAAAGCTGACAATCTCCCTTTACCTCCGGAGAAAGAGAAATAGGAAAAACATGCCGCTGTTGGGGAGTAAGGGAGGATGAGGGGAGACAGTGAAAGGGGAGGAAAGGCAGAAAAAGCCTGGATGAATCACCCAGCACGCACCCAGCACGCACCGCAGCGGCTGAGGTAGCCGTGTCTTGGAGTACATGAGTCATGTTCATCATGCAGCAGCACTGGGCAGGGATTGCACAACTTTCTCTCCATTAGGAATGTTGCAAATATTTACCCTTTGATGGGAAAAAACAATAGCTCTAATCCTTCTAAAGAGCTCCCAGTGATAGTGCCACACATCCCTCACACTGAAGTCACTGGCACCTGCTGAGAGGATGGATGGAACACCAGTCAGCCTGCTGCAGCTCTCAGGCACAACCCACCCCAAAACAAAACAAAACAAAAAAACATTTGACACCTAAACTGCAATCGGATATTTATGCTGCATTCTAATACAATAGTAAAAACCATGCAGCACCAAAAGTGTGTGCAGCTCTTCATTGAAGAAAAAGATAAACCCCAAGAAAATCAACAGGATGGAAACATTTAAGGCCCACATTTATAACCCTCTCTCTTAAAAATCCAAACGGGTTCAAAGCCATTTTTTTAATTAACAGTCCATCAGTAGAGTGTGTTTCTTTATAACAGGTCAAGACGAGTGGGGGTAATATCCCACCATAAACGAGATTTATGGCTCAGGCGGTGATAGTTTTAGAGCCATGATGGCGGAAATACTCCGGTCCACCTTAAAAAAAAGAAAAAGAAAAAAAAAAGCTAAAACCCTACAGTGGACAGCGCCGTGGTGCTGAAACAGCTCCGAGCGACATCTGTACACAAGAGGAGCGGGAGGGGGGGTACTTTAACGTTGAAATCACACACACACACACACACACACACACACACACACACACCAGCGTGCGCCATTGCCACAAAGGACACCTTAAATGATCTTTCCAGTGTCATATTGTGTAATCTCGATGACGTTCGTGGGGAAAGGTTAAGCTATTTGGCGTGCTTTTTACGTGAAAATGGCGGGCGCCGCTGCTAAAACCCAACCCATTACAGCTATAGCCACAGCCACAACAAAGTGGTAGGAAAGCGCCTGAAATTCATGTTGCACTACAGCACTGATGCCAAGCTGGTAGAATAATATAGGAAAGGCTCTAAAAGGGGGGGAGTCAAGAAGCGTCAGCCAGGCAAAGGGGACCTTGTAATAATCACTCCGGTAGCCTACTATCCGCTAGTGGTCGACAGCAAAAAGTTCTAGCTTGGAAGTCAAGAGTCAACACGGCCACCAGTATCTCAGAGATATGTACACACGCTGTGTCTAATGACAATCCACCAACACACAAGGTTTATTCACCAAACAGCACCGACACCGCCTGTTAACACCCTCTCTTTCTCTCCGCTTACTTTAGCATAGACTGCTCCTTCGCTTCCTCCTTCTTCTGTCGGTCCATGACGCCGAGGATGATCTTCCTCTCCTCCTCGGTGAGGTGGCTGAGGTCCGGCATCTCCGGCATGGCGCCGGCCGCTGAGGGAGTAGCAGCAGCAGGGCCAGGGCCGCCCCGGGGCCCGTGTGGAGCAGACATCTTTTACACACAGTGGCTAAAAAACGAGAAAGTCACCGTCAACCAGCAGCATCGTGGCCGCGATTATTTATTTATTTACCGTTCTTTTCTTAGTGTTAAAGCCGCTAAATGTTCGGTTTGGTTTGGTGTGGTTTGCAGAAGGCACCGCGGCTTACCGACAGCATGACATCTTGGTTAGCGGTATCATGAACATTATTATCATTATTATTATTATTACTGTTGTTATCATTATTATTATTATTACAGCGTGCTGTGCGAATAGGCGTCAAAATAGGAACTACAGGCTTCATCCCCAGCTAGTGCAATGCTCGCGGTGAACTTACGCTGCAGCTGACCGAGCTGGGAATATTCAAGCCAATTTTACACGCCAGCATTTGAGAGCGAGTTAAAGATTAGAAAGAAGCAGATGCCCTTAAAAGAAACAAGAGTGCACAGGCTGTAGGCTACAACCTTCAGGTATTCCAACCACAAGCTTCCTTCCATCCAGGGATTAAAAAAGTAGAAAAATAAACAGGTTTAGGAAGAAGAAAAAAAGAAAAAGAATGACAGCTCTTGCCTTTTATTTTGCAGTCATGTTAAATCCTGTCTAACCCATCGTTGCCATCCCTTAGAGGGGTTTCACTCGCATGTTGGAATAAAAGATGCCCGGTCCGTCCTTATTTGTCTGCCTCTGGGGTCCTTAACCCTCCTCCGTCACTCTGCTTAGCTCGCCTTCCTCCAGGTTAGTAATTCTTGGAGATTTCTTTAATGCACAAAAATGGATGCAATGAGAGAGGGGGGGGAGTACTGTGTATGAGTGTGTGTGTGAGAGAGTGTGTGTGTGTGTGTGAGAGAGAGAGAGAGAGAGAGGTGGAAGAAGAGGCGGAGCAATGGAAACACGTAGAAGAATAAAGCCGAGAGGACGCGCTGGATGTTCATTGACAGCAGGCTGACAGCGGCCGCTAAAACGCGGAGTGGAAGAGCGGCGCGCAGCTGGAGCACCGCTGGAAACGGGATGAGCATCATCATGCATATTTCATAACCAGATGATGAGCGCCGTGAGAGTGTGGGTGGGGGTGTAAAGTGGGAAGGTGAATGGGGAAAATGACCTGCGACGATGATCGTAACCGCTGCAGGTGTGGCAGCGGCGGTTCTGCTTTCATGCACCATTTGCGGCACACGCCGGCTTTGATGCCAGATCACGTGAGAGATTCTGAGGGACACGCGCAAGAAAACTGAGGCAGAGCGGCTACACAAGGCTGGTGCACTGCACAGTGGAAACAGGAATATTAATATCAACATTATAGCTGCTGGTTCCATGTATGCTAAATAGACACCTTTAGGGATTTAAAGGAGTTCGTTTCAAGTGTTTTGTGACGTGAGCCATTTCGAATAAAAGTTGGTTGCAGGCATATTTTTAAATGACATTAAACTCATTATACGATCAAAGCAGTTCCACACACCTCTATCTAGGAGTGTCTGTACCACCACTCCCTGCAAGGCCTTTCTTATCTGGGTGACTTTTATCCTATTGGACATTTCTCAGGTCTGACCCCACAACTATACATTCCTCTTCCTGACCTCTATCACTGTTCCAAAGACAGTCTCCCTCTACCACTTGTTTGTAGGATTTGAAGGACAACATTAAGAGGACAGAGGCTCTACCTAATAAGGGCTCTAAAGTCAATTACCACAAGCGGCTTGATCTGCCATAATAAGCCAAAATAAGAGTGAACTTCTTGAGTTGGATTTGTGAATGACTGAGCTCATAGATTCTTCCAAAGTACAAATAATGACGTTTATTATTATAAATACACATCAAAAAAAACCTGTGTGGATCCATTTGCATATTACATTGAACAGCTCAGAAGCTGATTTGTGGAATTCCAAACATGAAAAAAATACTTCCTTGCACTTTTTTGGTTGTAAGAATTTTGTATTAAACCCGAGGATTTAATCTGCCCAGTTAAAAGCCTTAAATGGAAAGAAATCTACCACTTATTTATGATTTAGGCTTTAAAAGAAATATTCACGGGATCAATTTACAGTTGCAATTTTTTGAGACTTATGGAAATCCATCAATTTCATTTTGAAGACAACATCCAAAGGTAGGTAGTTACCTATATTATGTGGGCTACATTGGTCAGAAATGGACAGAATTCAGAGTAAATATCTTTGTTTTGTGACTTTGTGATGAAAGCCATCTCTGGTAGTCTGAAAATGAAATTAACACATTTTGTTACATTTTATTCACAGAAAATGACGCATCCATTTATCATGCATCACGCTGAACATCAGTGGTTCCAAGCATGATGCATCTTAACTTTTTATAATTGTCAAGGTGGCTCCTGGGTTGAGAAACGCAAACTTGCACAAAGCAAAGTGTGAAACAGAACCAAACCTAACCGAGTATACTTGGTCTGAATGCATTTTATAGTCTGTGTCCTTTTCCTTTCCACAACAGTCAAGTTCAATCTTCTTCAGAAATCTGAAAAAATATCCATATAGATGAAATCTCAGTCTCTAGTTCTTCTCTCCTTCAGCTTTGGCCTACTTCACCACAGTGACGACATGCTTCTCCTTCTCAGACACCACGGGAACGCTTCCTGGTTTGCTGTGTTTGCGAACATTCCTCTCCCTGAAAAATAACACAAGGAATCATGAATGTGAAATGAAGCTTTCTGGTGAGAATATTCAAGGAAGGATGGAGGGACGGGGAAGGGAGAGAACAGCAAACAGTGAGGATGGTGACTGAATATGAGACTGTTGACCTAACACCTACGTCACAGACAACACTGATGCACTCTGAAAATAATGCATAAAGGACAGATAGTTAATCATTCACAGTTCAAACACATGTCTGACGTATCATAATACTCCTGGTAATTAAGGGGGGAAAAAAAGAAGCTATGAATCACTGGACGGCAGTGCAAACTAGGACAATCAATCCAGCATATAAATGAGTATTTAATGCCAACTGAGACCATGTCATAGAGGGCAGTCCCATCTGTGGTATTTTCCATCAGGCTGGTGTGACTGCTTTAGGTCAGACATTTCCTGACATCATGGATAAAGAGTGACTTTAATGTGGCTCCTATAACAAAATCAGTTTCTGTGTTATGTAGAAAATGAACGCGTACTTTCTACGACGAGCCTCCTTCATAACCCTCAGCTCCTTGGTCTGGTGGTAGATGGTCTTTGGTAGATGTCGGTGGCGAGCGATGCGCCTGATTTGTGGGTGGTGCTGGAACTTCTCTTTTAGTTTCTGACTGTAGTTGGCAGCCTCTCTCTCCCTGGGGGCCAGCTATATCACACCAGAGAGGAAGAAGTTATTACATAAAACAAATTTTAAAAACGATGGAAAAATTAAGAGAGGAGATGAGTGAGAGATCAAAGAAGACATCAAAGAAGGCAAAGAGAGAAGACGACAATTAGGAGAAAATGTATACTGGGGTCATTGTTGACCCTGGAAGCCAAATTCCGCAAGTTAAATTTGGTTGCCCTTCTGCAGCTTTCACACTGCGTGACCACCAGCAGCTCAGGTCTGCTTCGTTGTCATGGAGCTATAAAACAATCCATCCTCAGACCAGTCAAAAGACTTCCTATTTCCGTTTGATTTAAAACATGGCGTTCAAGTTATTGCAGAACTGGGCCCTGTACTATGAAGCAAGCCCAGCATATCCAGGGTAGGGCTGTTTGATATAACGATATATATCGGATAACGATATAAAAACATCCATCGTTTCATTTTACGCTATCGTTTGTTTCGTGGTGTCGCAAAATAAACTGTTCACGGCAATATTTTTTCATTGTTTTAATGGTCACTGTAGTGGCTATATTAATTTCTTAAAGTTCTCTCTTTCTCTTATATTTAATATAACCACACTATGGACAGACAAGCGCCTGTTTCTATGCGTTGTCGCTAGCAGCAACGACGGTAAAACCATCGCGTGTCCACTTGTTTATTTTCCACATAAACCTTTCACAATAAAGCTCATGATCCTGTTGAGACTTCTCAAAATAAACTGAATCACGTGAAAAGGTATGCAGAGTATTTACAGATGAGAAGCAAAAAAGAGCCGCCAGGTGCTAAAAAAATAAACCTTAAACGTTAGAACAGGCGCTTGTCCGCAGCACGCCGTGTAATAAATACTCAAAGAAATGGCGGCCGTTACAACTTATGTCTAAAAATGTATGGTTTAATGCATCGGTTAAAACACTTGACTCCAGGTACACGACGCCCAGCTTGAAACACTTCAGCTGCCCGAGATTCACAGAATTTACAGAAAATGTTAAATTTTTGTGATTTATATCGTCATTGGGACGATAGATGTTTTATATCGGGATATGAGATTTTGGTCATATCGCACAGCCCTAATCCAGGGTATATTTCTATTATCTGGATCCACTTACCCCAACGTCGGCAATCAGGATAAGTAACACACACACGCACGCACACGCACACAAACCCTTGTTCTCATCTAACTCTGAGAAAGAAAGTAAATATAATTACATAAATATCTCCTCTGAGACAGTCATGATGTGCAATTAAATCCAGGTTTTTTTCAGTGAATACTGGTGGTGACTTCTTTCAGCCACAAACAGGAACGTGCTCAGTGGACTTGTTAAATTGCTATTCTAACAGTGCTTGTTTAGAGCTGCAGTTACGGTATGTTGTCTAATGTTATAAAATGTTGGACAATACACTAAGCAGTAACTTCTTTTTGACAACATGTTCACTCAAAACTGAATCAATGTCTGTTAAAAAGTTAAAAAAAAAAAAAAAAAAAAAAAAAAAAAAAAGCCGGTGGCTCATAAAAACCACTGGCTAGCTGAGCATGTACTGGCTGGAGCTGCTCCCTTAAAAGGCTTTTATTCTAATTAAAAGCAATGATTTGTCTCAGATTCAATTTGCTAGAGAAGAGCTGTCAGATGCTGATCCTGTTGTACTAGACTAATTCCCCTGGATACAAATACTAAACACTGATTGTATAATCAACAGGAAATTCAAAATATGAGACAGTACACAATTATTCATTTCATAGGTTTTGGTTTGGAGGGATCATACATACCGGTAGCAAGGCTCTTATGAGCCAAACCAAAGTTTCTAACCGGTTACAGTGTGGTGTGAAAACAAAGCATGACACGCTACAGTTGGGGAAGTGGGGGGTATGACGCTTGAGATGAGCGAGTGTAACATAGGGACAGCTGCTCCCAGAGAAAACCTGCACAGGGACAGTGTGACAGTGACTGTTGGCAAAACAGATGAATCTATTTAGTCATTTAGTCATCCTGTCAACCCAAAGTCGAGGGGCCTGCACTACATGGTGTCAGTATTAACTGTAATCCTGCTGAGGCTCTGAAAACTTAAGCTATACACACCCAACCCTCTGCAGAAACCGCCACCACAATAAACCTTCCACTGCTATTAAAACTAAACTCACACACACGCCCATTCAGCTATCTTAGTGAGGACCTTTATTGAAATAATGGTTTCCCTAGCCCCTTACCCTAACCCAGACCTTCCCAAAGTGTGGGGCCCGCCCCCTGGGGGGGCAAAGCCATTGCAAGGGGGGTGCGGAATGAAAAGGAGGAGAGAAAAAAACGCTTGGACACTGCTAGCACGGGGCGCCCACAGAAACGCAAAGCAGGAGATGAAGCATAGCTGAATATGTTTCCAAACCAACTTCATTCTAAGCCAAAGACTAGAAAATATGGTGAAGCATATCTTCCCTTTGGCTTCACCTGCACAAGTGCCAAGGTAGGTCTCCCCTGCAGAATTGGTTTTCCCTGCATCGAGAGAAGCGCTGGGCTGTTCAAATCACGGACAAACAATATCCCACAGTTGTTTATGTTTTTAAACCCGTTTTGCACAGAGAGGCATTGCTTAAAAAATGTATTGATAGCAATGAAAAAACCCAAAAAAACTGCACGTAAAATAATCACATCGTGACGCCTCTGCCTTTGTAAATGGAGGGACAGTAACTGCGTGTGTAAATGTAAGCGTGTAAAACCTGAAGATAGTCAGATTAACAGTATTTTGTCTCTACCTGCCATTCTGCAATTCATCTCATGTAAACAATAACGTGGCGCACAGCGTGACGTGAAAAAGGCACATACCTTTGACGTTGCGTGACCAACTCTGTATTCCTCGTCCACACGTAAACGCAAAAAAGGAGTTTGAAAAAAATCTCAGTTTTCGGTGATTCGTAACGTCGTTTACGTGTGGACGAAACAGCTGCGTTTTCAAAAATACCCGTGTAGGTGTGGACGTAGCGTAAAAGAGTTAGTATTTTATTACTACCTGTAATTTATTGCAGATTACTTGTATTTGCTTAATTGTTTACTAAATGTTTGAGGTGTGAAATAAACCGCAATGGAGCAAAATATGGGTGTGAGTGGTTGGAGGATGTGTTTGTGCGTGTGCGTGCGTGCGTGCACGTGCGAGAGGGGGGGGGGGGGGGGGGGGGGGGGGGGGCGCAACATTTTTCTTGTAAAACAAGGGGGGCCCAGCAAAAAAAAGTTTGGGAACCACTGCCCTAACCATTAAAAATGAATTCACACCCCACTTAATCTTTTCTTTTTTTAATTTGTTTTTAACCTTACACTAGACTATAATTTACAAAATGAGCCACGTTTTGTAGCAAGTCCTAAAACTGTCAGCTGATTCATTTGGAAAGTGTTTAGTGAGACCGCTGCTTCTCATAACTTAAGCGGGATCACTTTCCCCACAGACTTCTATACAACTGGATTTCCTTTTGCAACCACCTAAGCTGGCCTCCTACTGGTGTCTAGAGAGAATGCACATCCAGACTGCCAAAGAGGCTTATAACCAAATTGAGAGTTTCATTATGTCCGTGCTTTCATTGTGAGGTAAAAGTAAAAAAGAAAAAAACTAGCAATGTGAGAAATATTCCACTACGAAACAGCTCTACACTTTGACTCTATGAGTCAACCGTCACACACAGATCCAGACTAGTCACTGAATATAACGTTTTGTCGTCTTCTTGGGACACCTACTTCACAGCCTGTCTCCCTGACATGCCCGGTTATATGGAACTTGGCCTTCAACTTGGAAATGGTATTAGGGCTCACTCTAGTAATTCTGAAACTTGGTTTTGTAGAACATCAGCTTGAAGTTGCTCTATGGCACAGATCGAGATCAGTCACATGTGGCATGCTTGGAACACACACCAAGTGACGGCTGTAGCAGGGTCCTTGCTCACAGTTGCTGCTAATCAGGGACTTGACCGTCATCACCAACCAGCTCAACCAACTGATGCCTTTTTCCTTACAAACGTGTAACTATTAAGAGGAGAAACTTTCCAACAGTATAAGCTTTATTACCAAGATGCACAGTTACAACAAAGAAGTCATCGACCAAATGCAAATTTTCTTACTTTTTGTGCAAAGTTTATACATTTTTAGCAGTCTGTGTTACCTTCAATCCAAACTCCACAGACAGGCTGTGGATACCTGTGTGTATTTGCTTTTGTTCCGTCGGTGTTACCCCAAACCATTTTTAATGTTTCCGACTTATCCATGTGTAACTTCAGTCAGCGTGTATTGTGCCCTGTTCTCTTTTGGTAGTTGCACTGTGGCTTAAAGTCTACAGTGTACACACCAACAGCTGTTGCTGCTTTGCCGCTTTCCCTCTTGTCTGACTTATGTTTTATCAAATTCTCCATGTTTCCTAATATCTGCTATCAACTGATTAAGTAGAAGGTTATAACAAGATGCAAAAGACTGAAAGCAAAACCCAACTCATAACAAAGCTACAACGCCTTGTTTCAGACTGTAAACGCCTTAAAAAACATAAAAACTAAATCACAAGCACTATATTTTCATGTTATTGACTCAAAAAGTAACAAAGCATGTGAGCATCAATAATTCAGTTGCGTTGACTCTTAACATCTTTTAGGTCTTGGTCTGAAATACAAAGGGTTAAGCTAGAACTGGAGTAATGTGCAGCATCAGATAGAGAACTCCCCGTCAGTGCAGCGTGCTGTACTGATGGTGACACAGACAAAGCCTTGAGTCGGCGTTTCAGCATTTCCTGATAATTAAAGACCATCTGAGTACAACTTGAATGTTAATGCTTCATTATTTTCAGAGTGGCCCCCCGCTTTAAGTGATTGGCCGATTTTAAACTGCTGATAGGAGCAGCCCTTGTCTGATCTCTTTAAGTGCAAAGCTTGCAAATAAATCTCCCCTTACACAGTTACAGTAGAACAAGTGCCAAAAGCAGGCCAGTTTTCCACTCGGAGCCTGCATTAAGAGAATAGGCGAGAGTGAATCCGATTAGTAATGAAAGATGGCTGCTGGAGATGGCACGAGAGAGGCAGCTGATCTTCGTGAGTCAGCCACGACCAGGATTGACAATAGCACAATATAAATGCTGATTTCTGCCATTAAAACCTACATAAAAAAAATTATTGCATTAACGCTCTCTAACAAAGACAGCTGGAGTGGAAATTTGGGAGAATGCTTTGTCGATGATTTGTTAAATAACTGCACAAGCACTGAGTTTTTTTGCCCCCCCCCCCAGGTGCCCCTGTGCCAACCGGTACATTGTACTTATTGAGAGAGTGACTCTACCCTAAGTCAGCATCCATCAGGGCACTTGGCAACAGTAGTGCCGTAGCTCCTGGCACAGTCACCCACTCTTACACTGCTGAAGGTGGGCGCAGAGCCACAGCGGTGTCGAAGAATCCAGCTAACTCATAAAACAAGTAATAAAGTGAAGGAGAAAGATATAGTGTGTTTGACAGCTGAGGAAAATACAGCTGCCGACTGGCAGGTAGACATCGTGATGAGGAATTACCTGAAAAGTTGCCAAGAAGCAGCAAGTTGCCTTTGATATGAAATCAGTAGGAATAATGGAGAGAAGACGAGGGCAGACTCACCACTCCTAGTTTCTCGGCTGCGTTGGCTTTCCACAGTCGGATATTCATCTCGTCTGAGCCGCTCAGGATGTACTTGTTGTCTGCAGACCACTTTATACAGATGACGTGTTGCATGCGTTTGGTGTGGTACACCTCCCTAAATTTTAATTTTTAAAAGATTGCAAGGGAAACAACAGGAAGCCAGTAATTACTGTACACTGTACACCTAGAGACACTCTTCAAACCACTGATGAAGTGCATTTTATAAGCCAGCCCTCACCAAAACAACTCTTGTATTATGACAGAAGAGGGCTTACAGAAATGTGGTTACACAGCTCAGGTTTGTTGTTGTGGAGCTAGAGGTTTTTTGTGTTTATTTGTTTGTTTTTAAACAGCACCAGGTAATAAACAGGTATCATGATAATGTTTAATATCTGCTTTCTGATTACATAACAGAATTGAGCCTATAAGTAGAGTAATTAGTAACACTTGTGCTCTATCTGCTTTGATCTCACAAAAAAAGGGGGAAAGTGATGCAAAAATACTATATTTCTACTTGCTGCCTACTTACTAATTGCCACGTAAGCCCTCACCAGCCCATGCTGTGATGCTGTCCGGCTGGCAGCTAATGTAACACTACTACGGCTATTTGTTCTGGAGCTTGACAACAGTACAAACAATACAGCATGTACTATTAAGTCACATAGAAACCAAACAACGGGTTTGTTTTTTTGTGGTTCATTATCAACCAGCAGCCATAATCTGCTACTGTGTTCAACACATGGCCTTTTTCGCAGGGTGTGTTTGGAGCATTTTGACATTATCCTAGTAGAAAATTCACAGCTGTTATTATTACACTTGCAATTGATTTAAGTTAATGTTTAACAGATATAATAAATAATATACTCAATATTTAATCAATTCAAGCCATCAGCAAAAACACATTGATTTATTGCTGTTCCTTTTCAAAGACATTCTTCAGCTAAAGCCTTAATAGATCATTAAAGATTAAAATATGAGCCAATTAACATTAGCTGTGTAACAGTTCTAAAACAGACTTAAATTGAGATACGAAGATTGTATAATGTGCAATATGAGTATTGTATTATGATGTTCATAAATTATATCATGGCAGAGAGGAAGAGCCAGTAATTGCTTCATTACTGTAGCACTACCAGCTAGTAGCTTCTGGTATGTTAGCTAGCTTTGTGTAAATATACACAGCTTATCTGAGCTGTTATCCTCATCTTCTCTTGATTTTTGCTAAATAAAGCGAATATTTCTTTGTTGCTGTTCAAACAATGTGTTTAAATGTAAAGGAAGAAGTGACACTGAAAACCTTTTTTAATAAAATGTATAACTGCATGCTAATTAGCCAGAAGCTAATGTTATTTTGCTAAATAGCAAACGGTCAGTAGTTAGCACTACAGACATTACGCGAGAGAGAACTGGGAAGTCAAACCAATGCTGAATTCTGAAATGCTAATAATTGTTTAAATTAAACTTCATTTAAATGAGGCTTCAAAAAAAAAAAAAATCCTGACAGAGTGTTCATAAATGCTTCAACATGGTTTCCATGTGGCGAGTCCTCCTACAGGTACCCGATTAAAGCCATAGACAATATAAAAGGTGGATACAGCTTCTGGTTCTGAAAAGTGAAGCCATCAGGGTCCATTAGCAGTGGTTGCTTAAACACAGGCAGTCTTATGGAAGGGAAAAGGGACCACCCACTTTTTAAAATGCTCCAAATTCCCCATCCTTTTTCTCCAGTTTTATCAGAAAATCCTTATATACAGAGTTTTGACCCTGGAACCAAACTAACTATCTACAAAAGTGAATAACAAACATTAAAATGTCCTTCACCTTTCTTATAAAATTTAATCCTTTTCCTTTTTGTAGTGTTTATATGGTTAAAAACAGTGATGAATAATAATATTTTTGAATATATTTTGCAGTTTGTGTTGTGTATATAAAGTAATGCAAAGCCCAGTTATAGATCTAGTGCAGTGTTCCTGACCTGACATTCAGTTTTAATCAGACAGACTTGTGGTTGCAACAGGAGCACATACCGTCATTTCAATACTCATTTTACGTCTGCTTTGGATTATTACAATGTTGTGGCTCATAATCAAAAGCCCTATTGAGAATATGAATGGGATTTTTACTTCCTAAACCTCAGTGTTGAGGTTCATAGAAGTCTATGCAAAATCATCGCTCCGACTTTACCTTGGAAAACACTGAGTTTACGCGCTCAGTCACTCGTTTTGGATAATACTGCATAAAACATTAAGTGACTTTTGTAAATTTTGGTCACCAACCAATATGCTCATTGGCTGACACATTTTGATTGACAAAATGGCCTAAAACACCGAAGAGAGCGAAGGTGAAAACATTCATCAATACAGAGCTTCACAAACCAGAAGGCAACATCACGGTTGCTACATCCATTTTTTAGTTGGTCTATAATCAGGCATGGCAGTCTGGTGAGAGCTGCAGTGTTTAAAAGTCATGAAAGTAAAGAATGAAAGGAAATAACATCAGAAGAATTACATATTTTTTTAAGTTATTCCCACTCAAAGGGGGTCAAAAACAAAGCTATGAACCAAACCAAAGGATTTATGCTATAATTTAATTGCACCACAAATTATACAGCATAGTCAGCAACAGTACAATTTTTCCTAACACTTTGCTGGCACCATAAAGTTTGATCAGCATTACTGACCTGCTGTGTCCACCGTCCTTGGCGAAGATTCGGATGGTCTTGTCAAAGCTAGCAGACACAAACTCCTTCCCCGTGGGAGCATAGTCAACATCTAGCACAGCAGACACATGGTCCATGTGTACCGTGATGGGCTTGGCCAGGTACCTCATGTCATATGTGTAGAGGCTGGTGAAAAGGAAAAAAACAAAAAAACTGTTTCTATGAGCTGGGGAAAAAAAAAAAGAAAAGGACCAGCTAAAATATGATTAAATCAGAGTTTCTTTCCTAGACTCACTTGTAGTCCTCATTTGCACATGTGAAGTAATAGGCTTCCATGGGGTTCCAGCTTAGCGTGTTGCTCCTCATTGTCATGATGACCTTAAGAAGAAAGTAAGAGCAAAAAGTAGCTGATTATCATGCCGCATCCATGTAAATTAACAGGGAGATAAACAGATGCATTCCTGCACAAACTGTAAGGGAAGATTTACCTTTTTAAGTGGTGTAGATTCCCTCATGTCGTAGAGCACTATACTCCTGTCAGAGGCACAGCTTGCAAGAAGTTCAGTCTGTGGAGAGGATAACCCTTGACTTTATTTATCAGCACATGTGTTGGCTTTAAGTCGCAATAAACACCTGTGAGCTTATACGTCCAAGCAACCTTTTTCGTCACATGACTGGAGGGCGGGGCCCATGTATGTGAGATGTAGCACGTGGTATCTTACCTCCACAGGGTTAAAGTGCACAGAGCTGAAGCTGTCTACACCCCAGGTGAAAGAGCGGATCGGGCTGCTCCTCTGCTCATCCCAGATGTCCACCTGCTGGCCGCACGTTGCAAATACAGGATCGTTCTGATGATGATCCAGACCTGTGTACACAGTCTACAAGGGACATTTTTTTTTCATTCATACTTCACTGATACATGAATATGCAATTCTATGCGATGAAACAGCAAAATTATTACAGCATACTTTGCCCAGGATGGTGTTAATTGGCTCCTCTTCTTCTCCGTAGCCTGGTGATTCCATCTTCCATTGTTTGATTGTTTTGTCGTCACCGACCTGTTGCAGAAAAAGAAATCATGTTAGATGTCAGCTAATATGAAGTCAAACAATTCGGAAAAGTCTTCAAAAAGATGATCAGTTACCGTAAAGAAAGAGGTCCCACAGTAACGCACAACCATTCCCCGCACAAAACCTTCATGTGCCTGAAGCGTCCGAACGCACTCGTGTTTGGACAGATTCCACACCTTCACCTGAAGATCAAATCCAAAAGGAGAGTCCTGTCAGTTTGCAAGAATGGCTGAGATAAAAGGAAATGCATCTCTACATACCTCCCCATCACAGGAGCCTGACAGCAGGGTGGAGAGGCTCTTTGCGTGCTTGGCCATACAGTTCACCCCATCTCTGTGACCATCCAGCGAGGCCACGAAAGGCTTGGCAAACACACGCTCCAGCTTGGTGGCGTTCAGAGCTCGAGTGTACTCCCTGCTCACCTCAAACGGATGAAGGGACGGGTCATAGTTTCTGGGGACTAAAAATACACAGCAGTCACTTCTTTATGTGCTCAAAGAAAAGAGCATTTCCATTAATTAAAAAAAAAAAAATCCAAGCGTGCAGGTATGTTGCTGCTAACCAAGTCAAGTAACACAGACTGTTTAGGCTCCATAATAAGGAGTTTAGAAATGTGTGAAGCAAAATTTGTAATTCCGAACGTGCTAAATGCAAAGACAGCTTTGCAAAATTAGATTAAAAGCATGACTGTTGTGTCAATAGCTTTAATCAGATGCTAACACTGTAGCTCTTTCGTATGTATGCTGTTAGCTATTTAGCCGAAGAGTTTCACTTACCGCGCTGAATATCCAGTTTGGTCTCCCGGACATAATCATCCGGATTCCTTGCGATGACTTTAACTTTCATTTGGTAGCGGAGGGGCACACGCTTACAGAAAGGGAAAATTATAGCAACAAAAATATTAGCAAGTAGTGAACACACCAGCCATGTGTTGATAGTGAACAGAGTCGGCGATCTCGCGTTGCATTGTGGGATGCCCGGTCCTCCTGTTGCATCACTCACAAGTAAAGAAACGAGTACTAAAGTTACAACATTTAGAAAGAGAAGGACCGGAAATAGTTTTTTCTTTTGTTTGTTTTCAGCTAAATCAAGGAAAACCAACGCCAACCTTCTGAGAAAGGTTCACGGAGACATCAAGCGACCTTTACCGAAGACACTTGAGAATAAGATATAATAATTAAGGGCAATATTACAAAATTATGAATAAATAATAGATATAGAAAAGCCTGTAAAAGCGCTACTTAAATCATTATTTGAATAACCAAACTGATTATATGTAATTTATGTGGAAAACAGTTTTAATATAGTTAAGTTTTATCAAAAATGTCTCCGAACCATCATACAAAATATGTCGACGTAACTAATCCTAACTTTTGTATTAGTAAAATAAATAAATGAATGAATACAGCATATTTCATGTGTGAATTATTTTGAAGTATTTAACCGGAAGTACTATTTCAACAACGGGAACTTGTCATTACTTAATAATAACAGCAAGGTCGAGCACTGGGTCTGCGACTTGACTCTTGGAGAGTGCGTTACACCTGTGAGGTACCTCCGGATGTCAGAAACGTGGTGCGTCATTAGCACAGGAGAGATATGAGGACGCTGTTCCGTCCTCGTACTGTATGGAAACTGCAGCAGAGTAAGCGAGGGGTCGCCTCAGTTTTATAGAGAGTTACATTTTGACACGCTGCGTGCTTGCGGTGTTGTAAACACTGCTATCTGGTAGGATCTAGCTAGGTAGCTAAGTTGCCCATGAGCATGAGCTCCGCTCCAAATCACGGTCCCGTTTCAGAGACAGGACTGCCCGGCAAACCCGTGTCCGCTGTCTCGTTCGGCGGACGACTACAGAAGGTCTTTAGCCATGTGAAGGTAGAAAACCTGATCGCGGGACTCAGCGGGGGAGTGGTGTCAACTCTGGTGCTTCATCCTTTGGACCTGGTCAAAATCAGGTTTGCAGGTACGGCATGAAAATATGAACTTTTAAAATCAATTTCCTTAGTGTCTGATGTGTCATGCTGCTATGACTTTACTTGAATCTGCTAAGAAACTACTGCTATGATGTGTTTAATTTGTATCATATGACTTCAAGGTCCGTAATGTCTTTTAAATGCAGTAAGTGATGGACTTGAATTAAGACCGAAGTATAGTGGCATGGTGCACTGCATGAAGAGTGTCTGGCAGCAGGAGGGACTGAGGGGACTCTATCAAGGCGTGACACCCAACGTTTGGGGTGCTGGTGCATCTTGGGGCCTCTACTTCTTCTTGTACGTAAGCTATAAGCTTTAATGAGGACATGAAACGCTACACATGAAAGATAATTTACATAATGGAGCCCTGTTCGCAAAAACTGACGTAGGTGTAACACTTTCTGTGAAGCTAGATCACTTTTGTGCTGTCCCTGGCTGTTACAATGAGTTTTATGTTAAGAAACCGAGGATGTACTGTCCACTTTCACTGTCTGACTCTTTAGCAGTAAGTGGCTGCTTGTTGTTTTGTTAGCTGCACTGAAACTGGAGAATCTAGCTGTTAGCCGTAATGTTCGGGTTTGTACAACACCCTATGAATGAAAAAAGCAGCATGTATGACTTTACAACTGCAAGATGTCTTATTGCCCTTGCCCTGTTCCCTCACAGCTACAACGCAATCAAAGGGTACACAAAGGAAGGTCGTCAGGCTGAACTGAGTGCCACAGAACACCTGGTGTCAGCGGCTGAAGCTGGTTAGTACTACCCGTGTTTGAACGCTGCTGCACTCCCCCACCATATAATCAGCACATGATCAATAACAGCAGCTAGATATGACTGCTACAAGCTGGTAGTAACTGACAGGGAGTTAGTTACTTGTGGTTCAGGGCAGCCTTACATGCTTGTGTGAATGGGGGAAACGAAGGCATTTACAGCCTTCACAAGATTTTCAATGGAAATAAATTGAAGAAGCCGATGACAGGGAGGTTTTATAGCTACCATCAACAGTATAAAAAATGAAACCAAAACAGATGTTTTATTGATTTGATCTTGTGATTTATTTTTTATTTTTTATTTTTTTCTTTCCCGCCATCAGGCACTTACACCATTCTAATGAGAAGGTTAGAATTATACCTGGGTGGCATTAAAGAGCCTAATGCACAAATGCACTCTGTTGCGCTTCTTGTTCAGTTTGGTGACACGGTGAGCTAATTCCAAACTGTGTTGTGCACAAACAGCTGGGCATTTGTGTGAGATCTCTAGCACAACTTCAAATAGGTCTTTTTTCCTGTACCACTTTAAAGTCAGGAAGTCCTTGGTCCTGTTCGTCAAGTCATAGATATTGAGTTATAGTAAATGACTCTTCACTGAGGGGCCTGTGTGCTAATCATGGGTCTAACAAAGTAATAGAAGTCACGTGTGTTTCCTAGTGACATTTCCTTTCTTGTCCTTGCCTAGGCATCCTCACGCTCACCCTTACCAATCCAATCTGGGTGACCAAGACCCGGTTGGTGCTGCAGTACAGTGCTGACCGAAATGGCAAGCAGTACAAGGGGATGTTTGATGCTTTGGTTAAGATCTACCGCCATGAAGGAGTGTCTGGACTCTACAAGGTGAGACATGAGTGTGTTAGTGTTCCTTATGATGTAAGATTGCATGGTTAGCAAGTTTAAACATTTGGGAGGGGTGGCTTAAACTGGGAGATTTTTCTACACCTGTTAATGCCAGAATGTTTTAGTAGTCTTTATTACTTCCATATATTTATTCTCAACTTTGCTTCTTTAAAATATTATCCCTGTTGAGTAACACTCACAGACATAATTTCCTCGTCCATGCTCCTTTGTGTCTGCCTCGTCCCAGATGGTGAGATTCAGTGTAACAAGTTGATAACCCTCATTTGTGGCAGCTTTTCTGTCATTTGTTTGGTTCAGCTTAAACATGCATACCCACTCATAAAGAAATCACAGGCATCTCAGCTTTGTTACTGAGATGGCACACTAGCAACAATTCCTTAAAGACCTGACAAAAAAAGTAGCCCACTGTGGTTTTCAGACTACCTGTTGGTGTCAGAGGAGAGACTGTGCTGTCGCTCGCTTAGATACCAACATGGTGTGTTTGTGTGTGTGGTGGGTGGTGGGGATCATTAGGTTTACCACCAAACATTCAGTGGAGATTAGGACTCATATTTCATATTCAGATTTTGGGAGTAAGTACACTCATTGTTAAAGAAAGAAGGCTCGGCCCTGGTGCAGCTTTTGTTGGTTTGCTGAGTGATGTCCTGGCATGTTTTCTTTTTGAATTATTTAGCTTTTTTCATGTTTCTAAGTGGGGGGACAAATTAATGTGTTCTGAATATCCCATCAGATCTCACTTTTGCTTATTTTGATAGGAATACTGAAGACCTCGTAGGCGCTATTGACTTTAATCACCACTAGAGGGCATCAGCTACCTTTCTAGCTGGAAAAAAACACAACCCATTTATACAGGAGTGGAGGTTTTAAGCAGTATGTCAGCTTCTTCATTAACAATATTGAATTGTAATTTGCTGTCGGAAATGTTATACCTAAAGTTCAAGAGAAAATAGGGCCAAGGGCCCTTAATTTAATTAAGTTCATTTTCATTTATATAACGCTAAATCACAACAACAGTCACTTCAAGGCTCTTAATATTGTAAGGTATAAACCCTACAGTAAAAACCACAACAATCAGATGATCCCCTATAGCAGGGGTCCCCAATCCCAGTCCACGAGGGCCGGTGTCCCCGCAGGTTTTAGATCTCACCCTGGGTCAACACACCTGAATCACATGATTGGTTCATTACCAGGCCTCTGGAGAACTTCAAGACAGTTGAGACGGTAATTTATCCATTTAAATCAGCTGTGATGGATCAAGGACACATCTAAAACCTGCAGGGACACCGGCCCTCGTGGACTGGGATTGGGGACCCCTGCCCTATAGCAACCAGTTGGCGACAGTGGGAAGGAAAAACTCCCCTTAACAGAAACCTCCAGCGGAACCAGGTTCACTAAGGGGAGACAAGACAAAAGACACACTGTGGAAGAGAGCCAGAGATTAATACGAACTAATGATTAAATGCAGAGGGGTGTATAAACACACAGAGAGTAAAGAGATGGGGAGTCACAGATGTGTGGGCTTTTCAGTGGATAAGTCACACTGTGGGAATTTGAGTGTCAAGTCAGACCGACTTACAGAGTATGTCTTTAAAAGGGTTATGTTCCCGGTCTGCTCGGCACGTCTCATGGAGCACTGCAGTTCATGACTTACGAAGAGCTCAAGAGAGACTACAACAAATACAGAAAAGCACATTCAGACGCAAAGCTGGTGAGTCACTAACCATGAGCCACAGACAGGCTGGAAACATTGTTTAATAAAACTCAGCCATAAGGCTTGTAACTTTTGAGTCTAATGAGACAGAGCCCACAGTTGATAACAAGTGACTCATCAGTTTTCCTACACTGCTCTGCTCCCTTCTTCCTCCTTCCATTTATCTGTCTGTGCAAACAGAACCCATTGGAATACATCACAATGGCAGCATTATCCAAAATATTTGCCGTGGCCACAACATACCCATATCAAGTGGTGCGAGCTCGCCTGCAAGACCAGCACAATAGATACAATGGAGTTATTGACGTCGTGAGACGGACATGGAGGTAAGACACCGATCCACTCACAGTGGGACCGAGCGTGCCGGCCCCGTCTCAGGTTCTGAGCACAGTTCGAGTGCCTGTTATGATTGATGCTTAACATTTTCCCACTTGTCTCCTCAGGAATGAAGGTACCCTTGGTTTCTACAAAGGCATCATCCCCAACTTGATCCGCGTCACCCCAGCCTGTTGCATCACCTTCGTGGTTTACGAGAATGTGTCTCACTTTTTTCTCGGGCAAAATAAATGAGGTTTTAAAAGCAGGGCACGGACTGCCCCGAATGCTGCAAACTCGTGCTGACACGTTGGCGCCGTGCGGAGGAGATGCAGGGGAGGACCGTGTTGATCGACGCCGAGCTGTCGTCGTCCAGTACGTGTAAATGTGCTGAAGTGAAAATCACTCATGTGCACTGAAAATAAGTGTTGCCAAATGGAGCAGCAACAGTTTTTTTTCAATACAACTTCCTGACAGTTGGTGAAAAATGGCAGACGCACAATGAAGTTATAGGGAGCATGTCTGTTGCTGTTCACCTTTATGGGGACAATGTTGCTTTAACAGTTTGTTTTTGTTTGTTTTTATTAAATACTGGTAGTGTGAGGGTCTTTTCTAAAGAGGTGGATGAATATTTCATCATGCAGCAGTTTTGTTTACACTTTATGCTTTCTGGCAACAGAGAGATACAGTCTCAACTATAAAACTATGAAAAACTTCATTATAAACATCAAATTCATGATCGGCTCAGGTTCAGATGTTGCAGATGTGTGAAATGATTTGCCTGATGAGTGCTTTTTTTTTTCCCTGACGTTTTTGTGTCATTGTATCAGCTGTGCTTTATAAGATTTTATTATAAAATCTAAAATGTGCTTTAAATGCAGTCTCATGCCTGATTCATGTGAATACATTAAATGTTACTTTGTTGTTGCACAGGCAATAAATATGCAGTGTTTCAGAAGTGAGAAGTAACATTTCCTTAAAAAAGAAGTGCTTTATTAACAGTGATAATGCATATAAACAGGTCACAGGAGTACAGAGTTTAAAGGTACTGTCCATGTCTGTTGCTGTACTCTTAACGGCAGCCACAAGCTGAAAAAGCTACAGTACAAAGTTTATTTCCGGTAGACAGAAAAGTACAGTAATCGTAGGCCTGTCGACGGGTGTAGCATTTAAACAAAACTCAAAAACATTCACGTTCCCATCAGTGACGCCTCAGCAAACCACACCTGATCGTTGTGGCGCGTCGGATAACATGCTGTCACGCTACCAAAACTAGGTCCCTCCCATTCGTATTGCTTTATTTTCCTTACTTAGGCAATTCCTCTATGATAATCCTGGATACGGAATTCCAGCCTGTGGATGCGTCTCCTCTTGGATAATCAGCGCAGGTCCCCACCCACACCGCCACATCAACCAGCCCTGCTTTGACACCCTCACACAGCCCCTCAACTGCAGAGAGAGAGACGGAGAGGGAAAAAAAGAGAAGACGGTGCAAATGAATTTCAGGGAACACCCAAACCGAACGCCGAGACAAGTTGTTTTCTGACACAGCGGTGAAAAACTGGGCCTTTCAGGTTTAAAAACAGAAACAAAAAATAATTAAAACCATGTAATCTTTCATGTCTGCAGTCAACACTATTGTCATGTCTGTGCAGTTCATTTAAGGCTGTTCATTAGCTTAGCTTAAAAGGACTGAAGCTGGGGTGGAGCCAGCTTCACTTTCTAAAAGTCCCAAAGCAAAAAAGGGTGATAAATTGTGAGCTGTGGCTTCTTCACTTCCTCCATGAACAATTTGAGGAGCAGAAACTTGATGCTCTCAACTGTTGTTTCAGTTGATAACCCCGTATAATAACCCAGTCTTTTCTTTAAAAAAAACAAAAAACTTTAACCCTTCAAAACCTGCAGCTGAGACAGGTTGTCCCAACATGTTTTTGGCTGTAAATCTCACACACAGACTGTGTGAGGCACATGAATCCAATGCTCTAATACTGTGAATCTGAGAAGTGAACTGTTCTACACATCTATACAAGCCCTTTTGGGCACTTTCCAGAAAAAGTCTCCAGGTGTTCATCTCTCAGTTTCTGAAAGAACTGGAGCTGCTGTTACTCGCCCAAATCGCAGTAAAGAAGGGGGCTTGGTTTGCCATGTCAGCCTTGGCACATCAGGTCGCAGAAGGCTAATAAACAACATTTAATGTATTAAAAATACATTAAATGTATTTTTACAAGAAATGGGAGAAACTAGCTGTTTCCCCCGTTTCTTGACTTTGTTGTAGCTTAACTAGCTGCTGGAGTGTGCACACAGTTTTCATTTTAGTGTAAAAACCACAACAAAACATGAATTGGTCTGAAGTACAGTTAAAAATGTAAACTACAAAATCTAAGCGTCCTTATGTCCTTCATGTGAACCACTGGATTTAATTACTGCTTGGACTTTTTTCTCTCTTCTTATGGTGGGAAGAAACAGTTTCTTGCAGCAGCAACAGACTAAAAAATGTTCAACAGGAAATTCGTGTCACTCTTCACACAACTGCTTCTCAGGACGTCTGTTGTGAACGGCTCTCTTGAGGTTATTCCTATCTTTAAGTTCTGTCCTCTGACTTGGTTTCTCTAAAAGGTGGATTTTCTTTGAAGACATTCTTCACTAGCTTGACTTTGATGTTTAAAGTTATTGCTCCAGCCAGCATGGTGAGCTGTGCAGGCCCAGAGGCAGCAGAAGAGCTCTAAGACATCATGGTGCCACCACCCTGCTTTCTCCTTTAGAGCCTCCAATCTAGTGTCACTAATTGGAATAATTGGTAACTCGTGGCTCCAACTCTGATGATGCCATCAGCCGAGGGCTTGGAAGTCAAACCTGTTGATCTTAAGTGAGCCTGACCAGTGGAATTCCCATTTCTGTCAGTGTAAAGAAGTTTAATTGCACATTTGATCCCCAAGATATGTTAAAATAAGAAAAGGAAGCACAGTTTTAACAGGTAATCTTAGTTTTTTCTTTTTCTACGTGATAAAGAAATGCTTCTGTAACGGAAGAGAAAAACCTGTCAGCACAATTCTTCAGGCTAAAGTGTAAGAGATGGACATGTTAAATAGAAAATGTTCTTTTTTTATATTATGTATCATCATTTTGGGGTTTTTTGTAAAGAAATTTCTACAGTTGACTGTGAAAAATGTTTTTTAAATCCTATACCTAATGACTTTGGTGTAGCATGAATGGCCATGGGGGAGGTCTTTATCAGTACTGATAAACCTGTAAAACTTATGAAAATACAGTTAAAAATTCAAAACTTTTGCCTTTCTTCACATTTTCCAAAGCTGTGAAATAGGACCAGATTTGAGTCTTTACTGGGCTGATTCTGGCTCCTGGGCCTTACGTTTGACACTCTTGGCTTAGGGGTTCATTGCTTTTCCTAACATGAACGAAAAGAGTGCAACTATTCATGTGTTATGAGCTAAAATATTTTGTGCTTGTTCATAATTAGGACTTGGATGAAGACCTGACATTAATACAGGAAATTCCACTTCACTTAATGTTTCTTTCCATAGCATTACTAGCACCGTGAGGTGGGAACAAGTATTGTTCAGAGTCTGTGTCGTACCTGAGGAAGTTCTGTGGATGTTGATGGTTGAGTTGAGCTCGGGACTCCCTTGGTCTAAGTAAATAATTGACTCTATGGGCAGTGGTCCTGTGCACTCCGCTCCGTTGAAGGTGAAGTACCACCTCTGGCAGCATGCGTTTTTACACTTGAGTCTGAGGGAGCCACTGAAGAGGACTCTGAGGGCGCTGTCAGAGCGCAGCTTGGTGAACGTGCAGTCCTGCGACGCAGAATGGAGCATAAGTGTGTGTTTAATGTGTGTTTGCAGTGATTGAAATGCCTGCATTCCCCACAGATACAGTGAGATACTTACAGCCACTTTACCCAGATCGATCCCGTAGTTCAGCGAGTTCCAGGCACACTGCTTGTAGTTGGGTTTCCAGGGTTCCTCAAAAGCTTCAGTAACGCATTCTCCTTTCTCGCCTTTCAGTCCATCGCGGCCTGGGATACCAGGCGTCCCAGGAATGCCGTTGGCCCCAGGGTTACCGTCTCTTCCAGCGGTGCCTGCTGGACCCTGCAGGCAGCTGCCATACTGAAAAAAGAAACAAGGAGAAGAGGACATAGTGAAACAAAACCATACTACAACAACATGATAACAACAGAATCTATTGTTATCAGACTTCCTGTTTTAAGACTGTCTTTCTTCCAGTGAGGTTAAATCCCTGTTTAAACTGCATGCACCACAGACACCTAAATGCTGCCATCCATCCAACCATCACACACAAGGAGCCAGATTACACATCACACAAACAACTGTGCTGAAGGAAGTGCAAAAAGCCGTGTTATCCAAATCAAGCCAAAGCAACATGACCAACAACCATGAAGCCGCCGAGCAAGCAAAACATAGCTCTGCTGTTAATGAGGAACTGAAGGCTCGGCAGTGGCCTAAATTAGTGGCTGTCTGGCCACTCATCCCTTAATGTGATTCATTGTCCTGTTGAACCTTCTGCTATGTTTAAACAGACGCAGCATCCTACTCAGGCTGACTCAAACCCACGCAAACACACACACACAGGCGCTTGCCAAGCCTTACCACATGCAAATATAGACACAATGAGGATCTAAATAGATCTGCCCAACGTGTTCCTCAAAGGGACGCTCTGACCAGTAGATTGCAGTGTGTCGTGTAGGTTCAAGCTTTTTTTAGGTGGAGGTGGCTTTTCCTTTGTAAGCAATTAGGGACACAAGTTGACATACAGAAATGTCTCCTCGCCCTTAAGTAAGCATGAAAGGTGAAAGCATTTTGCAGATTTTTGGAAGGTCGTTGTTGCCCTTTTGCTCAGTATGCATCTGTGAAGTAGTTATGGAGAGTAGGAGGGGGGCATGTGTCCAAAAGGCATTAGGGCAAGAAAAAAAAAAGCAGAGGAGGAGAACAAAGAGCTTTTACACCAACATGGTCAAAGGAGCTTGCAAAGAAAAACACCAACATCTTAACCAGACTTAACCAGACTTGAATCTCTGGGGTGAAGTTAAAAAAAAAAGTATTTCAGATGATGTAAATCTGAAAAATGCCTGGAAGTTAGAGAGTCAGAGCATTTATCATCAGCTGCTGTGAAACAGATGGTCCAGTGTCTGTTTTAGCCATTACGCGGCTAACGCTGGAGCAACCTGGAGATGTGAGACCTGACATCATCTGTATAGAAGTCTGGGAAGTGTCTGGTGACAGCAGTAGATTGTGGGTTTGTATGCATGAAACTAAATAAAGCTGGAAGCATGGCTTTCATGCACCTTGGCAAAATTAGGTGGCAAAACGTGGAAACGATGCAAGGACTCCCCATTAGTCTTGGAGTTGGGTAAGGAAAAAGTCTTGGT
Source organism: Maylandia zebra (assembly GCF_041146795.1). Taxonomy (NCBI): domain Eukaryota; kingdom Metazoa; phylum Chordata; class Actinopteri; order Cichliformes; family Cichlidae; genus Maylandia; species Maylandia zebra. Next base: position 17,122,597 of record NC_135177.1, on the reverse strand, counting down.
GTTTTACTAAGATTTTTGGAGAGCTTTCAAAGCAGAGTAATGAATGGATCCTCTGTCCACTTCGCCACACAGCTGACTTTTATATTAGCTCCCAGTCTGCTCTTTCTATAGTGGTGCTGGCTGCCTGCATGAATTAGACTCCAGCCCTGCTGAATATTAGTTGCGTACAGTCTGCTACTGTAACTGGAAAACTAAAAGGCTGCAATTGGCCCGAAGAGCTGAGGAATCAGGAGCATTTTATGGGTTAGTCAACACAGAAGCAGGGCCTGAAGCTCTCCTGGAGCATGCAGAGCGGAGCCTGGGTATAATGCTCAGCTTTGCGCGATTTTTAGATTGAAAGGAAGCCGATGAGATGCAAAGCAGTATTTTCGTGATTACCATGTTGGCCAAGTAAGCAGGTCTTTCTTCTCCAGAGTGTCTAGTGCAGTTGGGTTTTTCGGCATCGTTTCCAGTGCACTAGACACAGATGGTGACATAAGGTTTTTTTTTTTTTCCTTTCTTCTTTTTTAAAATTAAATCACTGTGGTCACGGTTGTGGAATATTAAAGAGAAACTGCTTGGGCGGGCTCGACTGGGTCCAGAAAAATAAATACTAGTTTCACTTCTGTTTGATTCCTAAAAGATTCAACATCTGTGTGTCCAGTTGGTTCCTTCAATCACTAAACAGATGCATCATTGAGGGTTATGAAATCCTATGCATAAACAATGTAAGATTGATAGGTATCGTGGGACTGTGAAATTAAACAGTTGAACTCTGCCTTGGGCACTGTTAAAAATATCATATTACCCAGCTTTAAACGTACATTTAAGTTTTTTGCCCAAATTGCACCCACTTATAAACTATTCAAACAGTCGGATGGATAACAAAGGCCAGCAAACAGTATGAGGCAGACCACAACTTCCTGTTTAGTCCCCCCTTATGTCCACTCAGTCGTGGAGGACAGCCAGAAAGCAGCTGAGTGTATAACAGCTACAAAGTGGGATTTTCTGATGTGCTGCTGTCCACACTATTCTACATGTGGATAAATCTTTTAAAACATTTTTTCCTTCCCTCTAATGTTTAAAGATACAATTTAAAAATAGCAATGCATAGCGCTAGAAAAAAGAAGCCCAGAATGAGTTGTAAAAATAGGCAAAATAGTCAGTGGATGTTAAATGGGATGCACCGAAAAACAACTAAATGACGGTAAAGCTGAGTGTAATAATTACATGTTGACGTGAGCCTTTTTTCTCTCTCCCAGAGTTATAATGCCACAAAATCTGTCCACTCCTCTCCTGCCACATGTCTACTTATTTTGGAAGCTGTCGTTAACGGCTACACGGTAATCTTATCTAACCCCTTTTACCTTGTCGGCGTCAGGATCCTTTCGGTAGCCTCTGCTTCTCACCTTTTCCACCGCATAAAGAGGCAAAGCCAGGCAGGCGAGCAGCAGCAGGCGGACAGCGAGAGGAGACATCACGCGTGCGACAGAGACGGCCGACTACCGTGCGTTCTGCGTGACTCCAGCCGGTTATAGCCCAGAGGGCTGGACCAGGAGAGGGGGAAGGAGCCAGTCACCTCACTGAAATGCACTCTAGGGAAAACATAGCTGTGAGAGTAACGTTAGGGTTAATAACTGACTCACACACAGTCACATTCATTTCCATGTTTAATTGAATATTTTATCAAAATGAAACAACAGTGGTAGAAAATTATATTAAAAAGAAAAAAAAAGTTCACAAAAATGTTTGGAGTACTGATAAGACTACAGTAGAGCTACATACGTCATAAGAAAGACCCTCATCCACATGTCAGAATAGGAACATAACATAGAAAACATACAAGATTCCCTTTTAGTGTTACTGAAACTGTCCTTTCACTCCCAAATAAATCTATGTAAGTGAACTGAGGGGTAGCTCAGTCCCTTACACAGCACACAGACAGCACAGTAAGGCACTCCTAATGAATCACAGATGTTGTTCTGGAGGTACTTGAAGTAGAGATGCTGCATGTGGTCTTTTTTTTATTTTAACAAAAATGATCTCAAAACTAATCTTTCTATTTATTTATGACAACTTAGTAATCAGTGGATAATGCTACTAATGACAAATAGTGCAAAACTTGTTTTGTTTCGTCGATTTCATACACTGTTGATACTATAGGGATATCGTGATAACTATATATAACCCTGGTATCAGAAAATGAAATATCATGATTATGGTTTTACAGAAATAAAACATTCCCCCACCATGTCCATGCACTCGTACTTTCAGTTTAAATCCACGTTCCAATCTTAATTTCTGCCTTTAAGTTTTAAAAAAACATGAACTCATGCATTAGATTTTCAATCATTTCCAACTAATCAATTTAGTAAAAAATTGAACTTAAAGGTGCTCTTTCATCAATATTCCAAAAGAGAAAAGTAACACAGTAATAAAAAGTAAAGATGAACTTGATCGATAGTATTATTGAAATAAGTCAAGTTCATTTTGTTCATTTTCTGTTGGTATTTCAATGATGTCATAGATTTCTCTAGCCACAGTAACTATGAAGTAAAACTCAGATATCATGACAAGATTTTCTAAGCAAAAATACATTCTTTTAGAAAGCTTCAAAGCTGTATTTCACCAAAATTCACAGCTTTGAAGACAGTTCAGCACAGCATGCATTTCTGTAACAAAAACATGGAGAAATGACCAGAAAATGGAAAAATATGTCTCTTTTAAGAAAAGTATTCAAAATAAAATCACAAGTTCTCTGAAAATCAGCTATATCAAGTTTAAGAGTACGCCTCAAAGGAGTGACACACAGTGTGTTTTACAGGATGACGTTTTAAGAACAATAGGACATTTAAAGACACTTTATCACAGGAAGACTTTCCTTGGATTCAATATTTGGCAATATTTTCACCTTAACAATTAAACTCTCAGTGTGGCGACCAGTCCAGTGAACGACTAAATATATGAGATATAAAAAAAGAGAATATTTACATAAATATTGCAATCGTTTACTAGCATGCATATATGCCACTGAAATCACAAGTTATAAAACAGCAGACTCAATGCATGTAGCTGTGCTGCTGCAACATTCAGGTCAAACACTGAGTAAAGCTGGAAGACAAAGTCATGACTTAAACAGACTAAATCGTCAAACACCGTTAGATGTGGGCTAACCCTCAGAACATCTGAAATACAAGTTTTGGTCTGTTTCCATTCAGTCACTCCAGTGTATTCAATAAAATCCCACAATGGGAACAACAACCAGCATCAAGCATGACTCCCATGTGACTGGTGTCATGGATGGGTGGATGGATGAGCAGACAAATTTGAAAGGTCAGATATCTCAGCAGCTGCTGTCCTTTGGGTCCTTGCGCTCCTCAGGCACCTGGAGCACCATCTGGTGGCTGGCGTCTTGGAGGCTGCTGGTGTGTGCTGGGTTTAAAGCTGAAAGCTGTTGCTTCTCACAGGGAATGTGCCTGACCTCTGATAGCTCGCTCCTTGGAGTTGCCCTAAAACCAGCCAGGACACATCACAGATTACTGCTGGTTAATGCTTGTCTGATGTTGCAGTGCATGTAATGTAAGGAACTGTACATATACAATCAATTTTTTAACATTTCAAAAATGGCATCTCACACCTCTCCTACTTACCTCCCATCTGCCACTCTGTGCAAGCTCTCTGAGCGACTGCTGACTTTACTGGAGCTCCCCGTTTTGCTGCGTCTCTCCCCCCCATCCCTCTCTCTTTCCCTATCTCTCTCCCCTCTCCTCGAGCTTCGACTGGAGGTGCCTCGGTCCAGGTGTTCCCTGGCTGAGGTCTCAGACAGTGAACCTTGCATGTGGGGCTCATGGTTGCCTAAGGCAGAGGTGCCTTGATTGCTGGTGGTGGAGACACTGGTGGGCGTGACTCCGGTACTCGTGCCCATGGACTTGGAGATGACCTTGAGTTTGTGGGAGCTTGGTTTGTAGTGCTTCTTCTTGTGCTGAACCCGGTTGTTGTGCTTTAGGAAGAACTCGCAGGACTCCTGGAGCACCCGACGGCTCTCGCTGATGGGGCTGTGGGTCACATGACATGGCATTAAACACATGATCTAGAATACTGTATTCTCACTCCATCAGTGACTGTGTGAAAGATCTTCCACGTGTTTTGCTGTGGTCAGAGTTGTGTCTTACTCTTTATTGCGGGTCCTGTTGAAAAAGTAGGCCCACTCAGAGCAGGTCTTCTTACTGCTGACCCAGAATACTGCAGATATGCCAACCACCAATGTCATCAAGTATTTCACCAGAAACAGGGAGAGGTCAGGGCGTTCATGATCTGTGGTCTAAAACAGTAACAAACTCAATGGTAATGAGATCCTTGTGATTTAGAGCAACTGGTTAAATAAAAAAATTCAATTTCTTACTTAAGACAAAGTCAAGCATTTCCAGTACAGGCATCAGGTACTGACTGTCAAAACAAGACTAAGCTATTTCCCACTGCAGCGCTTATAAGCTCACGTATTGTATCTTCCACATACCATACAGATATCCACTGATGTATAATTCTTGCACTACTAAAGCACTTCTAATGAATTTGGACCACACCACCAAATGACCGAACATGGGCACTACATGCTGTATGAAACAACGACAGGACAAAGACCTGGCCACTGAAATATCTGAAGGTGTGCGGCAGACTGCTTGGGAAATACAGTCGTCCTCCACCAGTTCCTGAGCTTGGAGAGACTCCTGTTGGAAAACCTTGAATTTTGGTCGCTCCTAAACAGAAGTCCGAACAAACTGGTGCTCAACTGGCTTGATGGAGGAAAAAATGGTTAATAATGTCCATATGTTTTGGACTTGCACCTTTATGTTTTGGGGATTTGTGGGAATTATTTCTAAAGTCTTTTGCTTTAATGTTTGCAGAAGTTTGACATTACTTTATGTTGGATACACCCCCATTACAAGATGCTGTGTTAGTGTTAATGTTGTCAAACATATCCTGAGACATGACATATTGTATACGGCTCCAAAGAGAATTGTGAGAATAACAGAGGGAGAAACAGTGTGCTTATTTGGCCCTTGAGACAAACTGATGATGCCAATTTTTTCTCCCCACCATCTTTTTTAAAATTTATAACCCTGCATTAAATTGTGATTCATCTAAAGACCTCTTGTTCTTTGTTTTTATTTATTTTAATGTGGAAAAATTATATTTAATAAATTAAAGAAAACTCATGTATTCTGCACTACATTTTTGAGGTACCGCAGCTTCTAAGACGTCTGTTACTTCCACACTGATCTGTCATAACAGTCTTGATTTTGGAATCCCTGTACTCTGCAGGACATTATAGATATTTAATAATTGGGATTTTTAAACAGATGAGCCTTTTGGATCCTTCTGAGCCCTGATCAGTTTTATGAAATTTTCACTGTGCTTTGGTTTTGCCCTTTTTCAGCAGTCTAAAAAAGCTTGTCCTAAACTTTCACCCCATCTTTACTGAATGAATAAGTCACAACAACCTGGTTTAAGCAGGGGATGCTATACTCCTGGCAGCGGTCGTTTATCCAGGTGTTCTCCCAGCTGCTGCGGTGGCTCTGTTCGTAGGTGTAGCAGGCTAGCAGGGTGACCAGCGGGACCAGGTAGAGGCAGCTGAACACGCCGATGCGAATCATGAATTTCTTAAGCTTCTCCTGGTTGCGCTCGTCGTGCTGGATGACCTGTCGGACGTGATTCAGAGAAACGATACCTGCCAGGATGAGGAAGAGGCCGACTATGACGCCCACGCACAGTGGCGCCAGTACAAAGTAGCGCAGCGCATCCAGGTCGTAGAGCCCCACAAAACAGACTCCGCTGATGTTGTCTCCTTCAACTTTGTTCAGAGCTAGCAGCATGACAGTGAGTGCCCCAGGGATCCCCCAGGCAGCAGAGTGGAACCACACCTTAGACAAAATAAAAATATTGACTGAGCTGTAACTGCACATATTTCCTTGTTGTGTTTGCTTCCTATTTGCTACTAGGAAACAAACCTAAATACTTAAGAACCTTACCGCTTTCTTCTCAATGGCCTCACAGCTCCACTTGGGGCCGGCTGCCAGGAACCAGGTGATGGTGAGTATAACCCACCAGACGATACCGGCGATGGAGAAGAAGTAGAGAAGCATAAAAAGCAGAGTGCAGCCTTTGCTCTGAGAGCCCAACACCACTGTGTCAACCCCAGCAGGATGGGCCGCTTTGATGCAGGCTGCATTGTTTCCCAGCAGGAAGCCGATGAAGTATATGAGCGAGACAAAGCTATAGCACACAGCATAGAAGATTATGGGCCGCTCTGGGTAACGGAAGCGTTTGACGTCAATAAGGAATGTGAGGAAGGTGAAGAGTGTAGCACCCAGGCAGATGATGGAGCACACACCGATGAAGCTCTTTGCAAATTCTATGTCGTGGGGTTTGAAGTACATGTTGGAGCAAGGTGGAGCACAGTCCTGGGCGCCTAGGAATGATGAGCCATGACCTGGCTTGGTCTTTAGCTGCAATGGGCACCAGAAGCCCAGCTCTCTCTTAGCGGATGAGGAGATTGCTGGGGTGGTTAAAGGGGCTGGAGAACCAGGCACACTGCAAGGGTCCAATCTAGAGCATAAATAACAATATAACAGGATAAGTGCCTCAACATGAATTGTGGGTAATGAAACCGGGGAAGGATATTTTCTTACTTTTCACACATTTCAGGAGGCCAGGGGACATCAAAGGTGTGGATGTTCTTCTCACAGTCGGACCGAACAGCATTGCACTGCTCCCTGCAGGGGTGGATCACCTTATTCTCCTCGGTGCATGCTGGGATAAAGACTTGGCACAGGAAGTGGTGGACATCTGGAGAGCACTTCAGGTTTATCAGGGGCATAAATGGCTGAAATTGAAGAGATTAAACATACTATATTAAAAATCGGTTTTCCATTATAACAACTATTATTGCACTCTGTTCTTCCATTACGTTTAGATGCAAGTTACATCACCTGAGAACTTTGAATATACTGATAGATTTGAAGGCTTGACAGCCCTACTCGTGACCTGAACACTCACATGTGCGTGCATGAGTTATATAGCATTCCCTAAAGAAACCTTTGAAGTAGCTTAAATCTAAGTTTTCCAGCTATAACTTTTCTTTGAAGAGCTTCCAAAGCATTTTCATGATGTTACAGCTATGTACAGTCTGCCTACACTGGTGAATCCAGTATTTCCACAGACTGTGCTGTGCTGGGGGAGTAGGTGTAGGTAGCAGTCTGCACAGTTTGAAGTTTTTAAACATTTTTCTCTGAAAAATAGACAGACAGTAACCTGTAAGATTGTGAAATTACTTTTGTAAATGCAACTGGAAAAGAGGCATAAATATAATGATTTTACTTGTGTTATAAGTGCAGTCTGCATGACTGGACATTGTAATATAATAAGCACTGAGATTACAAATGATCAGGGTAGCAAAAGCTGGTGAAAATATTTATGCTACATAAGCAACAGTACACTATAGTAACACACAAAACTGTCCATTCATCGGCCGGAAACCATGATCAACCAGAGCATTGGAAGGGGGGGTATAGGTGGCAGGAAATGAGAGTGCGGACATTTGGAAACAACCAGGGACAGGCCAAGAAGGCTGGAATGCACAGAGCTGTTCATGGGAAGGTTGCTGAGGATATGTGTGGAGGACAGCCTTATTATTTTTGGATCGACACCAGCTACATCACTTGGAGTAATATGCATGTTCAATACATAACCAGTTAATAGTGACAGGCATGCATTAGCACAGACTAAGTGTGTTGTGCTGTGTTGTATTGTGTGTATTTCAGAGTACTCCACACTCTCGACCTCATCACTGGATAGCTTGCTGTAAATCTAAACTGCCGATATGCGCAAAGGAAATCCACACGACCACACTTGAGCATATTGCACTAGTTGATGTTTTCTCTTCTCTGCTTTTTCTGGCTCCAGGCCCACATCTCTGGGCCCTGGGCTTGCCCCCTCAGACATTAAGCGTCCTTGTTTCTCTCCTCTGGAGGTCCTGGACTTGAGGCTCCTCGTGGCTGAACAATCTGACCTTTATTTTCTTTAGAGCACTTACTGTAAAAACTGCCCTCATTTCAAAAACCTTCCAACAGGATCAGCTGCAAAATTTGAGCTGATTTGCTCTTTAGGGCAAAATCCTTCGCAGAGAATTTCTGCACAATGTACTTTAAGTATTAAGTGAAGTTTTGTTTTGTTTTTTTAAAGATGACTCTTACTTTTCAAAGTTTTACTCAAACTTTCAAGGCCCCCGAGTGTCCGTTATAGTGTGTCAGTTTGTCTTTCCATTCTCTCTATATTCTAACACTTCAAAGTTTTTGCTCTTTCCAAAGCTGGCAAACACTAGTGGAAGGGCAGGAAAAGGTTAGCCCTCCTCCGGAAAATCCTACTGATAGGCTGGACTGTGCCCAGAATAAAGCAGAAACCTGCCTGATTCCAACGTCAGAGCTTTGTGATAAATCATTGCACATGTTCAAAGCGGGCTATGTTTAGTATTTAACGTTGAATGAAGGCCAGAGAGTGTAAGCCTGTCACCTGGGAGACAGGACCGTGTGTGTGTGTGTGTGTGTGTGTGTGTTGGGGGGGTATTAAGAGACAGAGGATACTCCTTGTGGTATGCACAGCAGGCTTTGTGTGCGACTGGGTGTGTCCCTCCCCTTCCTCCAGAAATCAAAGAGCCCTCACAACAAAGTCACTGAAGTTGCCCGTGGCCAAGGTTGCCATGAAATAAGAAGCTGATACCTTTGCCAGATGCCACACAAAAGACTCCTACAGATCATGCTCAACACTCCACACCAAATGCACGTAACCCAAACCCCCAGGAATGCCAGGAGACAGAATGCAACAGCTAGGAAAACATTTCTGCTGAGGATATGTGCAAGACAACAAATGGTCTTAAAGCACATTAGCCAAAGTGCCACAGGGTTGACGGAGCAAAGCTGAAACACCAGTTACACAAACTTAGACTTTAGTCACAGCAAAGGGTGGTGATTAAAGAGAACACTACTAGTCTGAAGAGAAGTCAAATTTAAGATTAGAATTCTCTAAATCTGAGCAGATATTAAGCATATTTTTCCACTATGAAAAAGAAGACTGATTTCTGTATTCTTTGCATGGAAGAAAATTTTAATCTGCAGGGTGTAAATCTCTAATTACACCAGTTCAGTGTCATTTGAGAGTTACTGTTGCTAAGAGATGGTCTACTGACTTCTGTTGTGTAATACTGACTGGAGCACATAACAGCCCAGTACAGTCTATAAACCTTTATACAAGAGCACAGCTTATAGGTGCTTCTACGTATACAGCTAGACTTCTTAGCTTGTGTTAGATTTTTCCTAATTTGTTGATGCCAACAAATGATCAGACAGTTATATCACAACAACAGGTCCTTGAGCTCAGCCCAAATGTTACACTGTGATCTGAATCATGACCTGAATTTACACAATAAAGGGACAGGAGATTTTCCCGCAGTTTCGAATGATGAAGACAGAATTTTGGAGAAATGAAAAAAAAAAAAAAACAACAACCATCAAACATATATATGATTGTGCTTTCTGTTATAATTGTACGTTTATTCTGTTGAAAACAAACACAATTAAGTCGTTTTTCTTCCTGAATCAAGATTACCCATATGGAAAAGATATATATAAATCTTATAAAGTTTGTATCTGTCTTGTGTGAAACTTGTATGAAAAGCATATAAGAGTGAAAACAGATATAAGATCCCTTGAAAAATTATATAGTGAAACTTGTATGTTTTGGATACTTACTAAAACAATGTACAAAAGTAATGAGAAAGTGGCCACTTTCATGAGTAATCACATATAAGTTTTTACTATTTCTTTTCCATATGGGTATACACTGAATTACCACTGGATATTTTGAGCCAATCTGGATATTGACTTTTGAAAGTTCAAAAACCCTGATAACATGTTTGCATATGGTATTTTAAACATACCTGAAAAATGCCGATAATAATGTTCCAAAACCGATAAAGGCGTTACTTACATAAGGATAAATTAACTTAGCTTGGATTCGGATTACATGCCTCATTTCAACCATTCATCAGTCATCCAGGTGTTAGTCAGAACATCACCCACTAATTGGATGGAAAAGTAGTCACGCAATAACAGTCAATACCAAGACCAAATGCACCCCATAGCCACCTATACTTACATGCAATCGCATGAGTGCGTGCAAATGAAGAAAAAAACCCTAAACTGATTTGACTTATCAGAAGATCAACAAGAAACCCACAAATTGCAAAAGTAATGAGCTGAAAAATGTTGATTACCCTAAAAAAGAAAGCTGCCTCTCAGCTTAGCGTGCAGAATTAGCTGTTGGCTCCACTGATCGGCTGAGAGCCATGGATTTTCTGATAAATACCGCTCCACGTTTACTGTGTGTTGATGGCTATTTCACATCCTTCCATTTCTATTGCATTTTTGCCTCTTTAGCAAAGCCCAGTGGAAATCTTATGGCTGCCAGGGAGAATGGAGTTTTTTGGATTTCTACTTGTTATTAATTAAGTACTTTCTGTTTGGTGTCGCTGCTGCAGGCTTTCGATTATTGTTAGGGTGAGTCTGAGCTGATTTCCTGTAAAGTAAACTGTGAATCTTAGCTCTGGTGATATTGAGTGTTTAATCCCTATTTAGCTTCATTGTTGTCCTATTATGTTGCTGTTCTATTATAGATACTTATTATAGTGATAAGCTCCATTTTGTATAGCTTAAATTCTGGTTCACGCCTTGTGTATTTGTAGTTGTAATAATGTTCTTCCCTGTGTTTTTCTTTGTCTCATTTCTGTATTTGTGGTTTGTGTTTTCTTCTCTTGTAGAACTTTAAGTCTGCTTTGGTTATTTCCTCTTTAGCTTTGACAGTTTATTTTCTTCACGTCCTGTGTGTTGCTTCCTGACGGTCTCCTCCAGGTTGTGCTCAGCTGTGTGTAATTACTTACACCTGTGTCTCGTCTCCCTCCTGTCTGATATTCCTTAATCAGCCTCCAGAATAAAAATCGTCCTGGCCTTCTCTTTGTTGTTTTCTCTGCTTAGTTCTGTGCACAATTCTGTGAAATGACTGTGGATGCACCTGTTTTGCTCCCCATCTGGCCTCTTGTTTTTGTGATTTTTGGACTTTGGTTTTGGACTTAGTCAGTGATTAAAGCTTGTGACACATTTTTGTTATAACTAAGAATGTTCTTCTTTCTTAACTTCTTTTACTTGTAAGAGGAACCCTAAGCAGAGCCTTCTTCTACCGCAAAGGTTTCTTAAAAGCCTCCCTTTAGAATTTAAGTGGACAGATTCACAGTTTAATCACTCGCTATTTCTTTTAACAATCAGATGTGATTTGTGGACAAACTGTGGCTGGTAAATACTGTGTGTCAGTTGAAGTCCATTACAAAATGGTAATTATATTTCAATCAATATGTGCTTCAGTATGGGCTGAGAGACACCGTCAATTAGTAACCGGAGCCACAAACAGCGCTGATGGCACTAATAATGACAATTATATGGACATGATATTCATCATCGCTGAATGTGGCCTGAAGTATAATTTCCAATTATAAGGAGAGGAAGCGTTTTTTCAACGTTCCATGGAAACCAAGACTGATGAGAACCTTTGAGGTGGGCCAGAGGCTGCCTGGATAAGTCAATAAACTCTGCATTAGCCCAATATACACTTTGAACAAATTCAGCCTAATTTTACATAAATTCTACTAGAATTTAAAATAAGTTCTGTGGGGTTGAATCATTTTTGACAATTGTTCACATGCTTAGCTTGCTTGGCCCGCCTAATCTATAAAACACTGGACCTTTAAATAAAAATGAATCACTGTATGCTTGCACGATGCATAGGCATACAGATTTCTACAGATAAATGTTGTGTAATGTTACGAGGGCTCACCTGCATGCGGTTGTATGCGATATCCTGATCATAGTGGCCCATCATGTTGGGGAAGAAGGTCATGTTGTAGGACGTCTCCAAGCACCGATGCACTCTGATAGGCTCACACGTAAACAGGCTGTGGGCATGACAGCTTCCCACCCACATCAGTGCCAGGCACACCCACAGTGGTCCTGGCATCAGCATTGTGATGAGTGAGTAGGAGTGGGCGTGTGCACAGTTCTTTTTTTGTGTGTGTATAAACTAATTCGAGTTTCTTTTTAACTGCGTGCGAGGACGTCTTGGCCTGGTTCAGACTGTCATCCGTGTATCATTCCTCCCAGGGACATCTCAGTGGAGCTGGTGGGCGCTGCAGCAGGTAGAATTTCTTCATGGTGAGTCAGCAAGTGCCTATAGGCCACAGATAGGAATTCCACATCCCTGAAAAGAAGGTACTTATTGTGACACAGGTTTATATTTTCAGACACACAGAGAAGTGGACGCACAAACCGAATTTTCAGCAAGATATCCCTTCAGAAATCCCAGCTTAGGAGGTTTTTCTTTTTCAATAGTACCTCATTTACTGCACAATTTCAGTTTTAGGAAAACAACCTGGCATGCATTGTTCCGTCACTTAAAAAATAAACACATTTTCATGATTTCAGTGCATCCTTACAAGTCCGTTGAGGTCTTAAAATCTTTGAGAAGTTTAGTTTGGGAAGCACTGCTTAGAGACTCCTCAGTCAGATGGAATCAAGCTACCAAAATCCAGTCAATCCCCACGCAGGCTTCGAGTGCATGCTTTTTACACAGGGTGGGGAATGCGCAAGATCCATGCTGATTCAGAAGAATGAGTCTCGGCTTGTTGATGCACATTAAACTTCACATTAAAGTGTCAGAGTTCCACATACACACTTGGTTTACGAGCCACTGAGAAACCTGAACGGCAGACAGCCTGCTGTACTTTCCCACTGATGTTTTGCCTTTCATAAAAACAGAGTATGTGTAGGTTTAGGCTTGTTCCTGGTGACCTAACAAGGGGCCCACAGATTATGCATTTATTTGATATAACTTCTGGTTATATTCTGAATTTTAACAATTTGAGCAAAGCTAGCTTTGGATCAGTTTGCACAGAATTCTTGTCCATTGAGACTAAAGAGACACATCGTTTATATAGGTACTCGTCTCTCTGATGATTATCTTATCACTGATGATAAGCGCTTAATATTACCGCATCCCTTTTTCCACGTACAACAAAATTCAGCAGTCCTCAAAGTACAGCATGTAGTCAAGGAGGTTCATAGTGCTAAAGTAGCTAAAAAGTAATTTACGCTTAATAAGCCCTTTGGTTAGCATATTAGCGATATACCAGGAATAGTTAGCAGGGTAAATATTTGACACGTTCCACCAACACTTCGACATACCATGCAGACATGGCTACAAACAGACATAATAAGTTGATATTACTGTCCAATTACTTGCATATGTCAAAGCTAATTACGTTTTAAATCAATACGCGAGTCCACGGCGGCCAGGAAAGCCGTTTGTTTCCCCGTAAATGACACACCAGCTGTGGGGAGACAGTGCAGTCAACATCCCTGCCTCGGTCGCTGCCATGGGACAAGGGGCCGAAACAACTTCGCCACAACCAAGCAGAAAGAACCCATGAGGGGGTAAAAATGCGAAACACGAAAACTTACCCCCAAATACCCAAGAGTTAGCTGACTTTATGAATAGTTGCAGGATCTGCCCGGTGAGGAATTTGGTAGCGTGTTTCCTGAGATAAGCTCCCGCACCTTCCCACCAACTATTCCCGTCCTGCTCTGAACTAAAGATGCTTTCAGGTGCAATTGGAAATATGAAGTGTTTTTTTTTTTTGTTTGTTTTTTTAAGTTAAAATCTAAGTTTCACGGTAGTTTGTGGGTGGGAGACTTCATGTGTATAATAGCCTTTTATATTAAAAAAAATTAAAGGGCAAGTTCATCTTTAAAAGAGTGGCGTACTGTACATACTAACTTTACAGGTCACTAAACTAGCAGTTGAATGCCCCAACGAGAGTAACAATGTCAGTATAGACAGGAAGCACTTAAACGCCGCGTACGTGCAGACGGCAGATAAAGGATGAAACAATGCAAAATACAGCTGAGAGGGTTTATTAACAAACACCAACTTTTCTATTTTTTTACAACAATCATAACTTATAGAATATAATTCTATAATTTCTGTATTTTCCACAATTACCACTAGATGGAAGTGGGTGATTTTACCATTTAAAAATGTGTCATGATGTTTTGCAAGTGACAAAATGCAGTCGTATACAGATAAAACTGCACTGACGTTTCCTGTAATACTGATATCAAAAATATAAGGGTAACAATGATCTCACAGATGCGTGCAACTACACAGTGTTATATTTCTTCTTTTGCTACTTTCAGTGGAGCAGCGTAGTATCGCCAAATTTGCCGGGCACCCCGTGGAAATCCTATGAGGACCCCTGGTGTCCCAGTAGTGTCTACAATACTGCATGTAGCACACGCAGAGGCATCCCCAACAATTTGCCATGCCTCAATTATCCACCTGGAGGCGCTCTCTCCCGACTGTGTCCATATTCATGTGACCTGCCGTGGAGAGGCGGGGTTATAATGTAACAATTTAGGTCCTACAGTGTAACCAATAAAGTGTTGCTGATAACCCTGCGCATCTGGTCGCCGCTGCACCCTCCCTTCGTGTCGCAGCTGATTTTAAAAAAAGGAGCCCAACCTCGGACATCAAATGATCAAATGATCTGTAACGGAGGCGCCGCCAGAGGGGGACGGGACTGACTCATAACACATTCATATGAGGTGCGTAAGCTTGTGGCACATTGAGAGAGGAGGAGGAGGGGTGAATACTGTAAATTCCTCCAAAGCCGTGAGGTGCTCTGGGTAGGATTTGGTACAGATCGTGTGCTTGTGCTCTGCGAAGGATGCAACAGGATATTCTGCTCGCACAGGAGAGGTTGCTCTCTTCACCGTCCCCGTAGTTTGTGGACCGAGGCGCTGGCCTGTTGCTAGGAGACCTTTTGACAGCTGGGAGCTTTTTTTCTTATTATTTTTCTTCAAAGTGACACTTAATGCACTAAGGGTATCTGCTTATCTGGCAACCCAAACCTTCCCTCCTCCTCCTCCTCCTCAATTCAGCTCCCTCGCGCGCTTTTCGTGCGTAAATCCTAATTGTCTTCTGTGCGTAAAAGACAACATTTGCACTGTGGTCGTTTTCGGTCAGGAGATTACAGTGTTTTGCAGGGAACAATGGCCTAGTTGTTGCGATTATCAGATCCTAAATTTATCCGCCTTCCGGACGTGTTTAACCTCTCCCACTGCTCATTTTTTCACTTGGTAAGATAATTTTTAGATATATGTTATGAAAACCTCGTATTCTAACAGCACTGAAGACATTTAGGGAGACAAGGAAGTTATGATTTCCAATTTTATTTGCTTTTGATCACACGTTTTTAGCATGTGTTCAGCTGGACTCAAGGGTAATGTAAGTAACACTTACCTGTGGCTATACATCTGAAGGTCAGTCGTGAATGGATCGATAAGTAAACCTCACTGAGGATGACACCTAAACCAGCAGTACACTCGGCTCTATCAAATAAACTGCAAACATACAGAGGCTTGCTTCTGTAAAACAGGTGTATGAGAAGACCCAGGTCAGCTTATTATTTGTACACTAAGCGAGTGGGGTTTCAATCAGAGTATCCAGAGCAGCTTGGATTTCCGAGTGACCTCTCTGTGCTGCTGGACATTATCTGTGGGATATCAAGATTCAGGTGTGTAGCACATTATGTCAAGGTTGTAGCTACACCAGAAGGACTTGGTGTAATTTGGACTCCCAGCTTGTTCAGAGAAGTGCTGACCTTGTTGATTCACTTCACTGAAGCCTAGCTGCCTGTGGCTGTCGCAGTCCCCGGGCTTTACAAGAAAAGGCCTTCAAAGAACAGCTCTAACAATTGTCAAAGTCAACAGAGAATGGAGAGAAGGGAGAAGTCAGCATTAGGCGTAACGTGTGGTAGCATCCCTTCACACGTCGCACAGGAGGCTGTCACATTGTGGCTTTGTTGAGTAGATGGACTGAGTGAAGCTGACATGCTGTTCTGTCCTATCAGGCTGATGTATGTGCCCAGTGAGGAGACTACAGTCCTCAGGAGCCACATAGCACCTCCCCTCCACCTCCATCTTAACTTCCTTTGTAAGAGGGTATGCCTTCTGAACCGAGCCTCAGGTAGGTCCGCACATCTAAAGCTCATGGCAAAAATAGACAATAACCCTTAAGGAACCGTTACTGTGTATGCACCTCCTGTGGCTTATCAGGAGGTAGAGCGGGCTGTTCATTGATTGGAAGGATGGTGGTTTGGTGTACGCATGTATGGGTGAATGTGGCTACTGGTGTAACAGTGCTTTGAGTGGTCAGCTAGACTAGAAAACTGCTATGTTAATGAGAATCCAAACACAGAATCAACTGACAGTTTCAAACAATGCTGACATTATTCACTTCTTTATTTTAAGCTGAGAAAGATCTATTTAGGATCGATTTGTTGTTCAATAACCGTGCTTGGAGAGCGCAGGCTCTACTAGCTTTCTCTATCTTTCTCTCTCTCCTGGACTGTCCATTCAGTGTCTTTTTTTATCTAACTTAATATATGGATGTAGACAAGGTTATACGAGCGACAATCCACCTATCTACCTAAGAGCCCAATCCGTTGTACCAAACCTACTTACTAAACCTTCAAAAACAGGTCACAGTTGTATTTTCTTTTAGTTTAATCAAATAGAAGGAAACATCTTTTTATTGTGTTATCAGGGAGTCTTTTTTTAGCAGCAGGATGCTGCACGTGGGATTTACTTGGAAAAAGAACTCCAGCATCTACACTGATTGCTTCATTACCTAGCCTTCCGACTCTGTGGTTTATTTATATGTTTAATAGTTTTTGGACACTAAATGAAGCTCGGAGGCAGGGAGAAATAATCAAGTGCTGATTTTGGCCTTTTCAAGAAATAAGAATATGTTGCAATAAACTATTTTCAAACTGAAATCTACTTTTAGCCTTTTAAAGCCAACATATATGGCATCGTAACATTTCTGACTGTTGCAGTCCTTGCGGTGGTACTTTAAGAGTAAACATTGGTGTACTTTAAATTTTAAAGCTGTTTTACACATCATACTTGGGTAATTAGAGAAAAAATAACCTCTGATAACATTATTTCTTTATTTTTTTGTGAGCTGGTAAATTGCAACTTTTGTAACACAAACAAAATATGACACACTGTGAAATGTAGGACACAGATTCTTTTGCAATATGACCCATTCTGAGGGCAGTTTAGCCACATTATTGTTCTTGTGTTGCTTTAGTTTTCACCATTCGGCTAACAGTTTTGTCCTAATATGTTCATTTCATCCTTATACTCTCTTCTTGGAATGTAAAAACCTTTTACTTTAAATTATGGCAATCCCCCCCCCCCCCCCCCAAAAAAAAAAAACCAAACCTACCAAACAAACAACCTGAGTCATCTTTTATCCTACCTCAATCCCAGAGCGCATTAACGCATCCGCCCACACACACGCCCATTATTTCCTCTGTCTTACACCCCATCACCATGAAGGTGACAGAGTAAGCCTCTTGGCAGGCAGCATAATTTAAAGTGATGGCCAGGACTGGAAGTGGACATAGATGGATTTGGGTGGACAGACTGGCTTATGAATGGGCATAAGCGGAGAGGGACTGAGGATGAGTTGGAAAATGGGGTATATTTGCTGTTACATGGATCCTCAGCTTTCTGCCAGTCGGGAAAACTCATTTTGACATGTTCTGTGGTCAGCGCGTTTATCCTGTCAGCTAAACTGTGAGATAGACGCTGATGGGTAGGAAGCGCTGTTTTTGTAAGGGTGGGGGAATGGCAAAAATGTAAATCATGGCAAGCCATTGATTGAGTCACTTGTCTAAATTTCTGATGCAATTTTAACAATGGAAATTAAAGATAACTGAATAATGGGGTGTATGCACTTATGAATGTGTTTGTATCTTGTGGGTGGGACTGATTGAAGGGTTTTAGGCTATTTGATTATATTATTCAAATTATTGCTAGTCCTGTGGATGTTTATGTTTAATATTTTGCAGCCTGGTTAATCTTTTGGGTGTACCTGTTCAGGGACTGTAGATGGAAATGAACTAGTAGCGCGATCTGATAAACCACCCTTTTTTCTTACGAGATCAGTGTTTTTGTGCATAGTCTTTGATAAATCATCTCATAAACTCATATTTTATTCACAATAGAATATAGAAAACACATCAAATGTTTACATTGGGACATTTTACTATTTCATGAAAATGTTAGTCCGTTTTGAATTTAGCAACACGTCTCCAAAAAGTTGGGACGGGCATCCCGAAAGGCTGGAAAACTAAGTGTTACAGAAAAACAAACCAACTGGAGGAACATTTAGCAGCTTAGTGGGTCATCTGGCAACAGGTCAGTGACATGAGGTGCACCATTCTGCAAAAACCTGTGTCTACATATTGTGGAACAAATTCAGAATAATGTGCCTTGATGAAAAATTGCAAAGACTTCAAATATCTGATCATATGTTTTATTGTGAATGAAACATGAGTATGAGATTTGCACATTTTTGTTCACATTTTACACAGCATCCCAACTGTTTTGGAAATTCACTTATATTTGTGCATATTCTATTCACAGAAAGGGATGCTTTGCCACTGTTTTATCATAAATAAAAATATGGGACAAGCTTATGTGCCAATAATGATACTAACCAGAAAAGTTAAAGCATGACCAAAGTCTTTACATTTAATTCTGAGAAGGCTAATGAATGTTGTAGATAACAAATAATGTAATTATAAAGCAGATATAATAACCTCATGGAGGCAACAAATGCCTCACTAGAGAAAAAACCAAGGATAAATAATTACAATTTATCGCCTGGGAATCATTAATGTTCAAAAAGCCACACTAAATTCTAGGTACAGGGACATTAAATTCATATTAATATGGACTGGACTGGCATGTAGATAGCACTTTTCTGGTCTGACTGCTCGAACCATTCTACTCTATAAGCCACATTTAGCTTTTTCACACACTAATTCATGCAGCACTTAAAGACACACCTACAGCCATTTTTACAATCACTAATTAACCTAGCATGCATGTCTTTGGAGTGTGTAAGTAAGCTGGAGTACCCAAGGAAACATGAGCAGGCAAACAAGCTAAGCAGGCCCCAGATAATCAGGAGATTTAAACCAACTGCACCACCATGCTGCCAAATTATTCAAAAATGTCTTCATCCTCTGGGTTTTGTGGCCACTTCTAGAGAGTTTTATGGCAGAAAACCAACAGTTCCATATAGTTCAGTAAAAAACAAGAAAAATCAGCCTCACGGTGGTGGAAGAGAAAAAATAGGGTATCGTCAATAAGAGTAATCCTGTGTGGACTAATAATAGTTTTAGCGCGTCTGACATTTATAGTAGTTGTCAATACGTGTCTGAACACCAATAGTAAAGTAATCAATGGATACTGATATAGTTGCAGTGGTGTGGTAAAAGGTAGAGGAAACTGGGTTAAGAGATACTTTATGTATGGATAATAATGATACAGCAAGCAACGTTAGCTTGCTGTAGTTCCTTAGCTTAATTCTTGGAGTGTGTGTGAGAGCATTTCATTTCAGTTGTTTGGTGTGATTTTCACCACTGGACATGGGGTAAAAAGTTATGATTTTTCATGTATTTGCTGTGCACATTACATATATTTAAAAAAAAATAGAGATTTTTGTTAAGGTAGGAGTTTTACATGGATATATGTTACTATTGTGCTGTCAAGGTGGTTAAAATGAATGGAATTGTTTAGATTTATTGTAAATGTTTGCTCACAGAAAAGTCTTAATTTGTTTTAATCCATCTGTGGTAAAGGATAAATTATTATTGCTTATTATCATTAGCACAAAATCTTTGTCTTACCTAGTAAATCCACTAAAATCCAACATCTGTTTTGTATGTCTGTGTGTTGTACACCAGTAGGGAGATGCTGACAGGACAGAGGCTCTGCCAGTCAAAGTCGCACCAGGATTCGGTCCTCTCTGCCCTCAACCAGCAGAGGAAGGATGGCCTGCTGTGTGATGTCACTCTGGTTGCCGGTGAGCAGAAGTTCCACGCCCACAAAGCCGTCCTAGCAGCGTGCAGCGATTACTTCAGGGTGAGTCTAGTTCATGTTAGAGATCTCAAAAACAATTCATCCTGCCAATAAATGAAGTTCTTGAGCAGAGTAGTAGTAGAAGTGTTTGGTTGGAAAATTGGTCATGTTTGCAAGCCCACATGGTGTATTATATGTCACACCAACTGCTACACGTCTTTCACTAACCCACCTGGAACGAGCCCGAGTGTTTGATACCTTTTAAGCCACATACGTTGCTTTAGCTAGGCTTGTGCTGTCAGACAGCCAGGCAGGAGATTTCCTCAGATGGGCCGCACAGGGAAAAGTGCACACATGAGATTTAATTCAGGGACACCAAGCAGATTAGAAGGTAGAAATTAATCCCTGTTGAAAATGAGAGGCAGATTAAATATGTCCAAGTTGCCCGGGGATTATTCCTCCCGTGTGTGTGTGTGTTTGTAGGGTTTTTTTTTTTTTACTTCTGTCTGAAGAGAGTCGAGGGTGGGCGAGTCACACTCCTCTCCTCCTTTTGTTCATCCCCTTCACATTTGTTCTCCTTTTGTTCTTCGGCTCCTTTTTTAAATGCTGCTCTTTCAAGTCCCAGCTGAGCCGAGCAACACTGTTGTTCCAGCGCTCGGATTATTAGATCAGCCTGCTACAGTAAGCAAGAAAAACTCACTCCGCTCCTCTGTTCCTCTGGAGCAGCCTAACAACATTATGTTCATTTTGTCATCTGACTCCACCGCTGGGTTTCATTTACTTCATTTACTGAGGAGATGAAGGGGCCTTGTGTGGGGAATAGCAACTGTGTTTTCCCCCTCGTTCCACGTCTCAGTCTTCTCACACTCAGGCAAACACCTGCACACTTTGCAGTGATTAGAACACATTATGTAGTCCAGCGGGCATGAGGGATTGTAATGAAATACCTGACCAAGCATGAGTTGTGTACCTGGAACTTGTCCTGAATGTGTCACCTGCCTCTTCCAGTCCCATCACATTACTAAGACGTCTGGACAGCTTGGCGAGATACAGCCACAATCAGTCACACCAGCCTCACAAGCACACCGCTGACAGCGAGAAAGTACCCACACACAAAATGTTGTCTGTTCGCCCATCAGTTAGAAAGGAGCCTTTACCAAAAAACAGTCACTATTTTCAATAGAAATGTCACAAACTACACTAAGTAAAAGTCATATATTGCTTTGTGACAACACTATTTAAAAGACTGATCGGTATTTCCTGTAGATCATTTATAGACGATCTCTCCTCTGTCTAATCCAATATAGCTTGATTTGATAATGGCATCTGTTGTAAGTTGATCCCTGTGAGGAAGTTGGTGCGTGGGGATTCAATGTATACTGTGCTATTTGTAGCAAGCTGTAAATAAGTGGAAATAGATTCACTGCTGCATACAAAATTGAAAGTTTGTGAATTCCCCTTTCAGGTATTTATAGTAGCAACAGCTTATTTAGTTTTTTCTTCTGAATACTTTAGAAAAGGAGTTTGCAGGTACTACTGTGGCACTGATGTCGCATTAGGCAGTTGCATTGCATATTATATATCTCCGGACTGCATGCACAGAGGTACAACACACTACATGGACTGCCTGTGGAAAGAGTTGAGCTCTGTTTAACTGAGCTGTATTGATTTCATTTATGAGAATTTGACACTGTTGGGTCTGTGATTCCACAGGCCCCACGGGTTTAGAGACTTATTCCCGTTAACGAAGCAAGACGAACAGCAATCGATCGATTTTACTTGCTAGCAATGGAGGCTGGTCCACCAGGCTCTTGGAGCTGAACGCTCCTCACCTGTTTCCTAGCCAACTTCAAATAAACAGCCTTCCTTGCAGCCTTTTTATTGAATACAGTTACAGTTTACACTGGCACCACCCATTGCGGTGTGTCGGGCCCTTGTATGTGTGTGTATGCATGTGTGTGTGTGTGTGTGTGTGTGTAGGTGCCCGTGAGTGTGTGTGCTTGTGTTTGGGGGTGCATTTGTGTGACCTCCTGCTCACCAAAGGGTCATAAAGGCAGGAAGTTTACTAAACAAGAAAACAGAACCTTCACATAGGATGTGTCCCTATAATAAAACACTACAGCCTCCCCCACCATTCAACAGGCTGGGGCGGGGGTCAGAAACAAAGGAATGTCTTGGATCATACAGTTTGAACCAAGACTTACAAATTTAAGTACAATAATGGCAACATTTAATAATTTGACTCCAACAGACACAAGCCTGAAATGTTCTTTTCTTTAAAGCTGTAGGTACAGTGGGGCAAAAAAGTATTTAGTCAGCCACCGATTGTGCAAGTTCCCCCACTTAAAATGATGACAGAGGTCAGTAATTTGCACCAGAGGTACACTTCAACTGTGAGAGACAGAATGTGAAAAAAAAATCCATGAATCCACATGGTAGGATTTGTAAAGAATTTATTCGTAAATTAGGGTGGAAAATAAGTATTTGGTCACCTCAAACAAGGAAAATCTCTGGCTCTCACAGACCTGTAACGTCGTCTGTAAGAAGCTTTTCTGTCCCCCACTCGTTACCTGTATGAATGGCACCTGTTTGAACTCATCATCTGTATAAAAGACACCTGTCCACAGCCTCAAACAGTCAGACTCCAAACTCCGCCATGGCCAAGACCAAAGAGCTTTCGAAGGACACCAGGAAAAGTATTGTAGACCTGCACCAGACTGGGAAGAGTGAATCTACAATAGGCAAGCAGCTTGGTGTGAAAAAATCAACTGTGGGAGCAATCATCAGAAAATGGAAGACATACAAGGCCACTGATAATCTCCCTCGATCTGGGGCTCCACGCAAGATCTCATCCCGTGGGGTCAAAATGATCATGAGAACGGTGAGCAACGATCCCAGAACCACACGGGGGGACCTGGTGAATGACCTGCAGAGAGCTGGGACCAAAGTAACAAAGGTCACCATCAGTAACACACTACAACGGCAGGGAATCAAATCCCGCAGTGCCAGACGTGTTCCGCTGCTGAAGCCAGTGCATGTCCAGGCCCGTCTGAAGTTTGCCAGAGAGCACATGGATGATACAGCAGAGGATTGGGAGAATGTCATGTGGTCAGATGAAACCAAAGTAGAACTTTTTGGTATAAACTCAACTCGTCGTGTTTGGAGGAAGAAGAATACTGAGTTGCATCCCAAGAACACCATACCTACTGTGAAGCATGGGGGTGGAAACATCATGCTATGGGGCTGTTTTTCTGCCAAGGGGACAGGACGACTGATCCGTGTTAAGGACAGAATGAATGGGGCCATGTATCGTGAGATTTTGAGCCAAAACCTCCTTCCATCAGTGATAACTTTGAAGATGAAACGAGGCTGGGTCTTCCAACATGACAATGATCCAAAACACACCGCCCGGGCAACAAAGGAGTGGCTCCGTAAGAAGCATTTGAAAGTCCTGGAGTGGCCTAGCCAGTCTCCAGACCTCAAACCCATAGAAAATCTGTGGCGGGAGTTGAAAGTCCGTGTTGCTCGGCGACAGCCCCAAAACATCACTGCTCTCGAGAAGATCTGCATGGAGGAATGGGCCAAAATACCAGCTACTGTGTGTGCAAACCTTGTAAAGACCTATAGTAAACATTTGACCTCTGTTATTGCCAACAAAGGTTATGTTACAAAGTATTGAGTTGTATTTTTGTTATTGACCAAATACTTATTTTCCACCCTGATTTACGAATAAATTCTTTACAAATCCTACCATGTGGATTCATGGATTTTTTTTCACATTCTGTCTCTCACAGTTGAAGTGTACCTCTGGTGCAAATTACTGACCTCTGTCATCATTTTAAGTGGGGGAACTTGCACAATCGGTGGCTGACTAAATACTTTTTTGCCCCACTGTACCTACAGCTTTAAAGAAAAGAACATTTCAGGCTTGTGTCTGTTGGAGTCAAATTATTAAATGTTGCCATTATTGTACTTAAATTTGTAAGTCTTGGTTCAAACTGTATGATCCAAGACATTCCTTTGTTTCTGACCCCCGCCCCAGCCTGTTGAATGGTGGGGGAGGCTGTAGTGTTTTATTATAGGGACACATCCTATGTGTTCCCCCACCCATTTTAGGTGGGGGAACTTGCACAATCGGTGGCTGACTAAATACTTTTTTGCCCCACTGTAGCTTTTTTTCTACTCTATCTGAGCACTCAAAGTACTTTATATAACTTGCCTCATTCACACATTCATACAACGTTTCTATCTAACATTCATACATATTCAATCTCTGATAGATCACTGGAGAGCAAATTGGGTTTAGTATCTTGCCCAAAGATATTTGGCGTGCAGACTGGAACAGCCAGTAATCGAATTACCAACCTTCTGAGTAGTAGATGACCTGCTCTACCTCCTGAGCTCTATAGAGAGAAGTTTGGTCGAGTCACTGACTGCAAGATGCCCAGATCCTGTGGCTACATCATTACCCCTCCATCACCATGCTTGACAGTTGGTGTGATGTGTTTGTGCTGATAAGCTGTGTTTTATTTTTACCAAAGTGGTGCTATACATTATGGCCAAAAAGCTCCACTTTAGGCTTGTCTGTCCAAAAAACACTGTTCCAGAAGTCTTGTGATTTCTTGAGATACAACTCAAGATACAAACCTAAGCTATGCTGCCATGTTTTTTTTATATGTAAAGAATTTCTCCTGGCAACACTTTAAGCCATTCTTGTTGAGTCTTTATCAAATTATATTTTCAAGAACTTTAATATTAATATGCTCAGTGAGGCCTGTATAGTCTAACATGTAGCTCTTGGGAGTTTTGCAGTGTTTTGAGCATTGTTTAGTCTGAGCTTAAAATAAATGTTCTGGGACATACACTCCTGGGAAGAGTTTAGGATTGTGTTAAGATCCTCCAAACCAGGAAACAGTCAAAACTTTTGCATTTGTAGAGGTGCTCACAGTTGCTGATTATCAGTTAATGGCTGCTAACAAAGAAAAACAGAGCTGCAAAGAGGTTCGTAAATACTTTTCACACGACTGTAAAATTGTTCCATTGGTCTAATATTTTTATTGGAAATGTTCTCATCTAAAAATAATATAGAGTTATACTATTATATTATATATTTTCATAAATCTTCAGGATTGAGATACAGGCAGATATGCTTTCATCTTTCTGACTTGGTGTTCTACAGTGGGGCAAAAAAGTATTTAGTCAGCCACCGATTGTGCAAGTTCCCCCACTTAAAATGATGACAGAGGTCAGTAATTTGCACCACAGGTACACTTCAACTGTGAGAGACAGAATGTGAAAAAAAAAATCCATGAATCCACATGGTAGGATTTGTAAAGAATTTATTCGTAAATCAGGGTGGAAAATAAGTATTTGGTCAATAACAAAAATACAACTCAATACTTTGTAACATAACCTTTGTTGGCAATAACAGAGGTCAAATGTTTACTATAGGTCTTTACCAGGTTTGCACACACAGTAGCTGGTATTTTGGCCCATTCCTCCATGCAGATCTTCTCGAGAGCAGTGATGTTTTGGGGCTGTCGCCGAGCAACACGGACTTTCAACTCCCGCCACAGATTTTCTATGGGGTTGAGGTCTGGAGACTGGCTAGGCCACTCCAGGACTTTCAAATGCTTCTTACGGAGCCACTCCTTTGTTGCCCGGGCGGTGTGTTTTGGATCATTGTCATGTTGGAAAACCCAGCCTCGTTTCATCTTCAAAGTTCTCACAGATGGAAGGAGGTTTTGGCTCAAAATCTCACGATACATGGCCCCATTCATTCTGTCCTTAACACGGCTCAGTCGTCCTGTCCCCTTGGCAGAAAAACAGCCCCATAGCATGATGTTTCCACCCCCATGCTTCACAGTAGGTATGGTGTTCTTGGGATGCAACTCAGTATTCTTCTTCCTCCAAACACGACGAGTTGAGTTTATACCAAAAAGTTCTACTTTGGTTTCATCTGACCACATGACATTCTCCCAATCCTCTGCTGTATCATCCATGTGCTCTCTGGCAAACTTCAGACGGGCCTGGACATGCACTGGCTTCAGCAGCGGAACACGTCTGGCACTGCGGGATTTGATTCCCTGCCGTTGTAGTGTGTTACTGATGGTGACCTTTGTTACTTTGGTCCCAGCTCTCTGCAGGTCATTCACCAGGTCCCCCCGTGTGGTTCTGGGATCGTTGCTCACCGTTCTCATGATCATTTTGACCCCACGGGATGAGATCTTGCATGGAGCCCCAGATGGAGGGAGATTATCAGTGGCCTCGTATGTCTTCCATTTTCTGATGATTACTCCCACAGTTGATTTTTTTCACACCAAGCTGCTTGCCTATTGTAGATTCACTCTTCCCAGTCTGGTGCAGGTCTACAATACTTTTCCTGGTGTCCTTCGAAAGCTCTTTGGTCTTGGCCATGGCGGAGTTTGGATTCTGACTGTTTGAGGCTGTGGACAGGTGTCTTTTATACAGATGATGAGTTCAAACAGGTGCCATTCATACAGGTAACGAGTGGGGGACAGAAAAGCTTCTTACAGACGACGTTACAGGTCTGTGAGAGCCAGAGATTTTCCTTGTTTGAGGTGACCAAATACTTATTTTCCACCCTAATTTACGAATAAATTCTTTACAAATCCTACCATGTGGATTCATGGATTTTTTTTTTTTTTTTCCACATTCTGTCTCTCACAGTTGAAGTGTACCTCTGGTGCAAATTACTGACCTCTGTCATCATTTTAAGTGGGGGAACTTGCACAATCGGTGGCTGACTAAATACTTTTTTTGCCCCACTGTATATAAGAACCAGTACAGTTACCATTTGCCTTATAACAGAGTATACTGAAGTCAGATGTGAGGCAGTCTGTCCCATAGCCTAAGCCTGGCCTAGACTGGGCAACAAGACAATGGTCCCAAGCACAGTAACAAGTCTATAACAGAACAGCTGAAAAAGAAAAGAATCAAGGTGCTGCAGACCTCAGCCTGACTGGAATACTGTGCTATGCATATATAAATACCCACTAACCTCAGTGTACTGATGTATTAATATTGTAAAGAAGTATGGGGCAAAACTGTATCACTTATCAAGTTTTTCTAAAGGTGCTTCTACAAACTACAGAGTGATGCAGATTCAAATAAAGAATTTTGAATCTTGAACATTAAAAATGTAAAGATGCAGTTGAATCATTACTACAAGGTCTTTCTTTATGAAGTAGAAAGGAGAACAGAGTGGCTGTCAAGAATAAACAAACTGTTGCTCTTAATCATTTGTTTATTTATAGCAATCAAGGTTCAGATAGGAACACTATAGTCAAAAAAAGACTTTTATTTTAATCTCCTGGAATTTATGTTATTATCCTTTATTTATCCAGGTGAAAAAGTCTCATTGAGGTTAAAATGTCATTTTCAAGAGAGACGTGGGCAATAGGGCAGCAAAAGTTACAATTTGATGGCATGGGCAACTTCCCAGCCCTTCCATGTGCACTGGCACAGAATTGGGCAGGATTCAAGGACACAGACAGATTAAGTCAAATGCAGCATTAAACTGTGTTCATGACTCATATAGAGTGGGTTGTCTGCCTATCAGAAAGTCAGTGATTTGGTCCCTGGCTCCTCTGTCTGCATGTTGAAGTATCAAACAAGATACTGATCCTCAAGCACTTTGTAAGTATCGATACCAGTCCATCCAAAACAGGAGCTGTGGGTTGCAGAGTGGCTTGCAGATGAAAAAATGTGCTCCAAATGAGATTTGCCAATTATATATAGGGATGGGTATCATTTAGGTTTTATCCGATACCAGTACCAAATCGATACTTTTGAAACGGTGCCAGTGTTTAAACGGTGCTCGAACCGGTGCTTAAAGAATGGAGAACTCAAACTTTGTCCAACAATCTCTTATGTTTAGCTGTTTTTTTGTAAAAAGATAACAATGTTAGCCTTTTCTGCAGCTATAGGGCATATATGGTATCACTCTTGGCTGGAAGCAGTGCTTAATCAATGGAAAAAACACCAATTTTGTCTAAAAACCTCTCATGTTTAGCTGTTTCCCAGCGCTTTGGGGTCCTTAGGGACTAGTAAAGCGCTATACAAATACAGGAATTTTACGATTTTGACCGCTTCGCCTTGGGCATTTTTAATCTGTAGCTCTGCTCTAAAAGAACGTACGTACCTGGGCCCGCCTACTACGCTTGCAAAGGTAAAATGATTGGCTAGAATCCAAAGTGTATGACATCTCAGGAAAAATAAAAGCACCGAAATAAACTACCGTTTATGTCAGAACTGGTGTCATAATGGCACCGGATACCGGTACCCATCCCTAATTATATATCAGCTGATATCCTGGGTTTGTGGTGAGCTTTCCTTTATGTTGTGCTCTGTGAGCACTACTTTGAAACATATTAAGCATCTAAATCCAATCACAAAATCACCACGCAGTTTACCATAGAAATGCTGACCATGTTTATTTCTTTCTACTGAGGCAGTTAAGGACAGGAAGGTTAAATTAACAAATGAATGGTTTTCACAAGTTTTTGTGCACAGTCTTAAGTAAAAGTCTAAGTACTCTGAATCCTTGTAAACCTTCCTCATTTCTTGGCACCAAGAACGAGAGCAGTTGGCAGATTCAGTCCAAATGCACTGATACACACATTGGTCTTTAAAAAGCTTAACAGCTGAGCCTCTGGCAATTTAACAGCTTGCAGCAGTTATGGAACAAACATTCCAATTAAACTTTACCAAGCAGTACCAAAGTGTAGACATGTCTCGTTTAATACTATTTTCTCTGATCTAAAGGTCCCAGCAACATAGGAACATAGGAAAATGCCAGAAAAATCCAAAGAAGAACAAACAAATGCAGTCTGAAAGGTTTATAAGAAAATTCCACTGGACACTCACAAAGCAAAAACACAGATTAAATTGGAGAATGTCTTCCTAAATGGGATATTGTTGTTGTATATGAAACTACTCCACTTTTTTTTTAATTACTGTGCACGCTCATCATAAAGGTAGCCAGGTAGAGGGCAGAACTAATTTCTTTTCAAAGTATTGGAAGACCAGCATACATTTTTAATGTAAAATTCAGTTAAAACAAAAAGAAGACATTTTTGTTTCTCTATTGTAAGATAAGAATCAGTGTAAAATAGAAATATTAAAGTGAAGTGCCTAGGGCTGCCACAAACGATTATTTTGATAGTCGACTAGTCACCAATTATTTTTGCGATTAGTCGACTAATCAGATCTTCATCCATTGGACATAAAACGTACAGCTTATTGCACCAGCAGCATCTGCTCTCATATAACTATCATTAGCTTCCAGCTTTAAGTGTTTAAGGTATGTGCTAACTAAAAATAAAGACAAGATGATAGTTTATTAAATTTTAATGAAATTTGCAGATTGTTTCGGTTTAATAAACTCCTTGCTCTCTAAAATATAACAGGACACCGGAGTATATTCTCGAGCATCTCACACTTCTGATAATCAGCTGTCTGCTTGACGTTTATTCAGCTGTGTAAAAACTATAACTTTAATCTCAGCCAAACCGATTTACTCAGGAACAAATAAAACACGGAACAAAGCCAAACAATAACATTTTTAAGTTATCTAAGTGACTTATATATGTTTAACCTGAGTAGCGAAAGACAGGTGTTCTCACGGGCTCTAGTGAGGCTTGCCCCCGGCTAGCAATCGAGCTAGTGGGTAACAGACGTCTCTGAAAACGTCGGAGCGCTTTTGAAAATATGTGGTGTCTTGATAAACTGAGCAGATATTTGAGGTTTACACAGCTACATTCTCACCTGAAAATGTGTTAAACGTTTATTTTGCGACCCAGAAAGAATAATAAGAATAACATTAAAACTAACTAGCTGCCGCCATTGTTGGAAACTGAGCTGGGCCGCGCTATGAATTCTGGGACAGAGCTACTTCTTCTTCTTTGGGGTTTAACGGCAGCTGGCATCCTTGAACATGCAGTGCTGCCATCTTCTGTTTCATTCCGTTATTACACTCTTAAATCCTACTACTCATTCCTGCGTCTTTTGGGATCTTACAAAGCTTCAAACGACGCGTCAACTATTAAATCAGTCGTCGACGATTTTGATAGTCGACGTAATTGTGACTAGTCGACTAATCATGGCAGCCCTAGAAGTGCCCCAAAAAGCAAAATCATCCATTTACCAAATACAGTCAACTATTCTTTTTGGTCTTTTCTAATAAACATACTTGCAAGTGTAGTCTCCTTCCCTGGAGATAAACCACTACTTTTCTCAGACTGAATACTGTAATTTTTCACTGGGTGCGTGAGGAAGTCACGAGTCCTCTATGGTATGATCAGGCCAAGCAGGCACACACAAATTTTGCCAGCGGGTCAGGCTAACTGCAACGCTACACCCCCACTGCAGCAGTGTGTGAAACGACTGCAGCGAGCATGGCTCTGTGGCGCAATGTGTCTCTGCGATAGATCTATATCCCAAATCAGGGTAGCCATCCGTCACCACCAGTGCTCCCTGAGCTCCTTCACCAAGGTCAGGAGCGCTCATGCTGAAGGCACACAACTCTATGAGCACTTCTCAGGGTGCCCTGTCTCTGTATATCGTAGGCAGTCTATATTGTTTGTCCTCCACTCTTTACTTCCTGCTTGTGTCTCAATGCTTTTTTGTGTGTGTTTTATGTTCTTGCAGACAGACCAAAGCTCAGCCGCTATCACATCCCGGGTGGTGAATCAACAAGACTGAGCTTTGAAGACAGATACGCAGACACTGGTTTAAAACTCAGCGTAGCCTATTTCTCACATCATGCTCACAATACAGAAGGGCCATTTGCCAGAGAAGGGGGTGGGCGTTGGTGCCTGGTGAAAGTTCATGTGTGCTATGAATCAGGGAAAGCCACATTCATTATAAGCGAAATGAATGTGGCTTTCACAACAGAAGGAGATCCTGCGATAACCAGGCAGCCCGGGGGCTTTTGAAGCTTAAAATGCTGTCACACACCAGCGTCTCAGTGGAGATAGAGTGGAGCGACCGTGTTGCACATTGCACTGTGATTAAAAAGATACTTTAAAATTGCAAGTTAGCTAAGATCACTATCCTGAAAAGCAAGGAAACTTTGGATACAGAAACAGCTGGAATTAATTTTCAAAAGCGGTTTAGTGGTGCTGTTTGTCCCATTACAGGAGAAACATTGAGACACCACATTTAAAGATGGTATAACGTTACTCTAGCTCAGAACTCAGGTGACAGGTAGCAGATGATCGTCATCATGGCCATGCTTAACCTGTAAAACGCCTTCTTTCTCTCTTCCCCTCAACACTGCTGCGCACTGCTGGTTGGCCGTGATCAATAGCGCTGTCATCCCTTCATGGTGTGACACCAATCAATAGCTTTGATTAGCGAGCAGCAAGGTGGACTCACACACAGCAGGGCCAGACTGCAGATGCTGTGTCCACGGCTTTGATTTCACATGGAGTTTGACATGTACTGTGCTCATGCACGTGTGTGTGTGTGTGAGACAGGATGAGGGAAAGACAGAGGGGTATAACAGAAAGTACTGATTGTGCTATTTCTTTCTGTTGACCTTCAGAGCCAAGGCAGGTAAATCAATACGAAAAGGGTTCTAGGATGCTGCGTCTGGCAGGTTTTGATTAACTATCAGGCTGTTTTTTTGTTTTTGTTTTTTTTTCTCAAGTGTGTCGTAACCTCCAGATATTTATATGATGAACCTCCAGAGCCACCTCTGAAAGACTGGAGAAACAAATGTGAATGGTTGTGATCACTGGACTTTTTCTAATACAGTATTATATGTGTTTGCTTCTTTTATTTCAACAAAGAAAGAAAATGCCACATGAAATATGTGTAATGTAATGTTCCC
Source organism: Maylandia zebra (assembly GCF_041146795.1). Taxonomy (NCBI): domain Eukaryota; kingdom Metazoa; phylum Chordata; class Actinopteri; order Cichliformes; family Cichlidae; genus Maylandia; species Maylandia zebra. Next base: position 17,090,665 of record NC_135177.1, on the reverse strand, counting down.
TCAGCTGACCTCCATGTTTTGGCTCTGTGTCATCAGGCCATGTTCAGCCTGTGCATGGTGGAGAGCGAGGCAGATGAAGTGACTCTGCAGGGAGTGACCAGCGTCGGACTGAAGCACGCTTTAGATTTCGCTTACACTGGACAGGTGAGTTTGAGCCATCGTGAGCAGACTGACAAAAAAAACCCAAAACAACAACAACATTTGCAGAGATGGAAATGCTGTCGACAGAAAATCTCATGAAAAGAAATCACAGTACACCACACAGAAATTTTTAGATTAATATCCAGAAAGTTATTTATCAGTACATATCATTACATTTGCTAAACTGTGGGTGAACGTCCACTACTACTGTTAAATTGTTCTGATGTATCATTAGGTTTAGAAACCAAGTTCTCTGCCAGGTGACATAGTTTGTTGACTCTGATTTATTGAATCCTTATTTGGCTGCCTAATCAGCCTTACTTTCTACACTGTTTCAAGGCTAAGCTACATTGCCTGATCCCATTTGCCTGATTGGCAGTTTCGTCTCATTTGGACGTCTAGGCCTGCTCAATTGATCAGCCTTCGTTGCTTTAAATTTGCAACCTCTCTGGAATGAAATGCTTTAACCTGTAGTGCAAGAAATAATATATATGTTTTTAATATAAAAATATACAGTAATAACGCAAGCAACCACAAAATCCCCTGGGGCCCACCCAAACTTAAATCTTCACTCCAATGAAAATACAAGAGAAAGTGATGTATTTCCTTGACTGTTTTATTCAGGAAACATAAACAACACAGTCCTTTGGCTATAAATCACCACCCATCCATATGTAAAGTGTTAAAGCCCATGTGTGACCCACCTGGATGCAAATTTCAATACAAAAGTAAGTAAATTTAGGTCAGAGCAATGAGTAATATCACAAACTAACAACCTCCTATTACCAGTTTTAATTCACTTTTTATCTAAACAAATTAATTTACATATATAAATATGCAACTGTAAATAATTTCACACTGAATTTCTGTTATTACTACAGCCTACCTGCAGTACTGGCCCCCACTTTGGAATTCACTTTGTTAAAAAGATACTTCTGTTAAACCCCTTGAGTTAAAGCTGAAAGTCTGGACTTCAGTCACATCTTGACTGTTTGACTGAGACAAAATCCATCCATTTTTTAAATATACAGTCCTAGAAAACAAGTAAATGGGCTGGCTAGCAGCAATCTCTGAGATGCAAGTTATGTTTGTTTTCCCTACTGTTCACTGAAATACACCGTATAAAGACAACATAAACGCTCAAGTGGTTTAGCAAATTTATTTAGCCAAGCTAACCAAGCTATATAAGCAAGCACAGTGCAGCTACTCAGCATGCTAAGCTAACCAGCATGTTCTTAGTACTGGCAGACAGTAGCCAAACACTAAACTAACTCCCTCAGCTAGCATAGCAGCACACAACATAACTGGCTAACAAGCTATGAAGAATATTTGCAGAATTGATTCCAGTGCTGTTCTTCTTTGATATATACACTTTACATGTACATGTATATTGTTGTTTAAAGAGCTTGGAAAGAAAAGCGTCTGGACTTCTTTGAGTTGCTTGAAGATGTTTCACCTCTCATCCGAGAAGCTTCTTCAGTTCTAAGGTCAAATGGGGGAGAGTCCCAGATTTAAACCCAGTGGGAGTTTCACCCCAAAGAGGGACAAAGGACCCCTGATGATCCTCTACCTAATCACATGAGCCAAGGTATGAAAGCGGGTGTGGGTCACAATCAGTCAGGGTTTCAGGTGAGCTCATTGTGAAACCTGGTCCCACCCTATCGTGTGATTTCCTGAGGTCAGATGGCCCAGGATGTGAGTGGACGTTAAGGCCTCTTTGACTCCCATCACCCTCTGGAACACAAACTTAGGGTAATCAGGACCCTACACCACCGGGCAGAACATGTTCCCTCTAAGCCTGAAGGAAAAAAGAAGGAACACACACATGTAAAGGAAGCACTTAAAACATGCTTCTATCCTAATTGGGCGTTCATAAAGTCAGCAAAGATGCACAGAAAAGAAGATCAGACACCAGCGAGGGAGGATAAGAAGGACAGACGCAACAACATTGTCATCCCCTATGTAGCCGGTGTATCAGAGAAACTCAGGAGAGTTTTCTCCAAGCACGACATCCCAGTGTACTTCAGACCCAGCAACACACTCAGACAAAAACTAAACACAAACTTAACAATGTGGTGTATGCTGTACAGTGCAGCGAGGAATGCTCAGACCTCTACATCGGAGAGACCAAACAACCACTTCACAAGCGCATGGCACAACATAGAAGAGCCACCTCCACAGGACAAGACTCAGCAGTTCATCTGCATCTTAAGGATAAAGGTCACTCTTTCAAGGATGCCAACGTTCACATTTTGGACAGAGAGGACAGATGGTTTGAAAGAGGAGAGAAAGAAGCCATTTACGTCCACTGTGAGCGACCATCTTTGAACAGAGGCGGTGGTTTATGATACCAACTGTCTGCCATCTATAATCTATAATCCAGTTTTGAGTTCCCTTCCCAGACGCCTTAACGTCCACTCACATCCTGGGCCATCTGACCTCAGGAAATCACATGATAAGGTGATTTGACCTTAGAACTGAAGAAGCTTCTCGGATGAGAGGTGAAACGTCTTCAAGTAACTTAAAGAAGTCCAGACGCTTTTCTTTCCAAGCTCCTTAGACTACGATGACCTGGATGACTGAGAACCTTCACAGATATATTGTTGCTTGTTAGTAAATATCTTGCCAAACAGTTTTTTGCAGTTTGGGACTGTGTTGTCATGCATACCTGTAAATAAGTGTTCATCAAACAGTGATGCTGGTAATTGATTTAAGAACAATGAATGTGTGTATTTATTATTTATGAAAATCAGTTTTTACTGTCTCACTATATATGGTGAAATAATAAATAAAAATAAGATAAAAAAAATAATAACATGATAAATGAACACACATCTGTGTTTTCATATATTAGCAAAGCGAACAAGCACCAGGGGCCTGGTTTTTGCTAGTAGTAGAGACGCTGTGGCTGGTCAAAGTAAAGATAAATTTGACTACTTTGAATGCCAGAGGGTTATCTGTCAAAAAGCATTATGTAGTTCATAAGATGACCAAGCTGATGTTAGTAGATTAAAAATCCTATGTGCTGGCTATATTTTATAATTAAAGGGGAGTATAAAAACAGCATACAAATGTGAAATACTCAAATACTGTACATTTACTTTAAAGCTGAAAATAACTTAATATTCTATCAGTGCCAAATATGTCACAAAACTAAATAAAAACATGGATTCTGCAGATTACCTCTTTAATCTCAGCAGCATAAGCTCCTACCGCTGGATGACTGAGTGTGCAGGTGCTTTATCAGATTTTTACTATGAACTATGAACTATGCACCTGCCCTGGCCACTCTGGTTAAAATAAAAACAGAAGAGCACACAATTACATTTCAGTGCTAAAGGTTCTTGTGAGTTCATGTCCTTGTCTTGTCGCCCAGTCGACAAAGAACGAGTGCGTGAGAATTCCTGTAAACCTTTCTTGACATTTTTTGTGCCAATGATTCTTGCTTCACTAAGCAGCCCAGCGGCTTATTTTGTGTACCAAGAGGCCAGGAACTTTGTAATTACTCCTAATTTTATTTCCACAGTGGAAATGAGCAAAGAGTGAGTCGGTTAGCCAGTGTAAGTAGGTCAACAGCAGGCTTGCAAGCTGCCCCGCTTTGGTTGGCTCAGCTCCTGTCTGCCCAGAGGAGATGATAGCAGATGAGATGAGGGCAATAAGCTTACCCCCAGACCGTTAATAATGACCTACTAAAAATCCTTTAGCCACATGTCATAGGCCAGCAGGGTGAAGGAGGAGGCATGCCATCAGTAGCTTCATAGGATTTCTTTTATTTTTTTACTGGCTGCCAACCACAGCGGATCTCTCAATCAATTAAACATCCTGCAGCGCTGCCACAGTTTTATTAGCCACACGGTACCAGATCACATGGCAGAGGACATGCGTTCTGCCTTACACGCATCTTCTTCCATTTTATATCTCCTCCAGGTGAAAGCTAGTAAGCGGCAATAACTGCTGGTTTACACAAGAGCTCATTGTACTCCCACACTGAAGCGGGCACGGAGTTATAAAACTGACTTCTGCTGTGTGAGGTAGAGGTGCTCTAACTGTAGTGGGCTTCTGGAGTGGATAGGAGAGCACGATATGAAGAGAGTTCACTTACTGTTATTACAGTCATCATTGCTGCTGCTGCTGCCTGACAGGATGCTGATTGAGTGAAAAAGGGAAAAAATGCGGGGTTTGATGTTTTTGATAGCATGCTTTCCTCAGTTCATAGTCACAGAATAGATGAAGAGGTGCTTGGAAATTAGTTTTTTCAAATCAACATTTTTATCTGCTCTGTTCTGCTGTTTTTTTCTTCTCTAGCTCAGTGTATCTAGATTCTTGTTAATGAAGCGAAAACCACTTGCTATTGCTCTCTGTCTTAATATGTTAAGCTTACGAGGCCCATAGATGGTGCGGCTTGTTAACTGGATTGCTGCCCAGGCCTGGAAGGAAACCATACTGTGATAAATGGGAATGTGCAGATGCAGCTAATTGTGGAGAAGGAGGGTAGAAATTTTTTTTTATCAGAGCGGCTTGCTGGGAATATTTTCTAAGTGGTTGTATATTATACTATTATAAACAAGTAGCCTGATGATTTCAAATGAAGTGTTTACATGAATCCTAAAGTGGCCAAATAATGCGTTATAATGCAGTGAGAGCAATCATGTAGACTGAATGGACAAACATGCAGTAGAATTAAGTAACACATTTGTATTCAGATCTGCTCATTTTGTTGTTCAGATTCATAAATAATCAGTAGGCTCCAGCAAAATTGATACTCCTGAGGCCTGCTAAACAATGTTCAGTCCATTACTGTGGCAACAGTACCGATGGGTGAGAGAGACAAACGATGAAGTCATTTTTCACACTTTCACTGCTGATGCAGTCACAGCTCTGTGGATATGTAGGGCAGAGCTGCTAAAGGGATTATCAAAGGTTTTGTAGGTTGTTTTTTTTGTTTGTTTTTAAAACCAATCTAAACTGTGGGACAGGTGATTCCACAGGATGAGGGAGATAGCATGGTGTCTAGTCTGACTGGGTTACGATTTAAGTGATGCCACCCTCTGCGCAGTTCTCCACCCCTCTGCTCCTAAGAGCTTACGAGAACGAACTGGCTGCGTTACAGAGCGTTATGTTGCATATGGGTGGGTAATATGGAGGAAACAGAAGGAAGCTTTCAGTGCATAATTTTCATCCGCTGCTCATTTAAACAGGAAGCATTTTGGAAGAATCTGTGCAGAAACAATTGCCTGAATATGTTGCTGCGCTGCAAGGAGAATAATGGCAAATCAAGCACAATGGTCAAGCAGGGTTTTTTTGTTTTTGTTTCCGCATCATCTGTTGCAGTGTCCGAAACATTTTTACATTTAACCAGTAGAAATCAAACTTAGCCCAACTAAAGTTAAAATAAGAAAGAAATTACAAATATATATATACTTTTTTTTAGTTCTAAGGTTGTATGTGTTAGGACATGAAAAAATAAATCCTCTTTTTCTCACATGCTTGATAGCTGGATTAATGTCTCTGGGCTAAAATGCTGTGTTTAGTTTTTATCAAATGTAGCATGGTGCATTATGGATAAATATTAAAGACATTATTCCAGAAATCTTGTGGTTCTTCAGAGGGAATTTGCTGAAATGTTCCAAGAAAATTGGATGTGTTCATCTCGACATTTCGTCATTCATCCAAGTGACTTCTTCAGACATTCTGCATACCATAGATAAAAACGTGTGCCTGAACCTGAACAGTTAAAAGAAACAGTGATTATCAATAAATAATATACAGTACAGTACTAAAGTTCAGAAAAAGGCATCACTTGAAAACAACCTAGAGCTCAGCTGCAGTGAAACGGACACTCAGACACAAATGTTAAAAAAAGAAACCTAATGACCCTGTTTGAATGCTCTGAACCAGATTCTGCTGGAGCCAGCAGTGATCCAGGACGTCCTGTCTGCAGGCAGCCACCTTCAGCTGCTGGAGCTCCTCAGCCTCTGCTCACACTACCTCATCCAGGTGCGTGCACAAAGCACAGACGCACACGCGCACATGAATGCACGCATGCACACAAACGTTCACATGTTCTGGTGTCCTTGTGTGTGAGCTGGGAACTGCGGACATTAGGAAAAGAAATCAGCGCAGAAACAGGTTCATGCTACAAAATCCTCATCAGGTTAATGAAAATCTGGTAATAACACTGATGTGTGAGAGGTATGGTCCACTCAGGAACAGTTGCTCCGTTTGATCCTATCTGCCAGTTATATCGGGGGAATTTTTACAAATGAGTCACCTTACTTGGGGTTGAATAGCTTACATAGGTCATTTTACACATTTCCTAAATCATTATCCAAACTGTCAAGTATCTCCTGTGTTTCTTTCCAGTTTTCTTTCATTACTATAGATTTTTTGCTTTTTTTCCCTTCAGAAAATGAAAATGAAGATATTATGTGTAAGAACTGTGAGCTGTTGCAGTTATTACACCCTAATTACACATTACAATTACACGTTATTACACACCCTAATAGAATAGAATAGAAAAGTTGAATTCTATTCTGTTCTATTAGGGTGTGTGAAAGGCATGCCACCTTTGTTAGGAAAATAATGCAATTTTATATCAAGATTATTGTGATTATATTGATACTGACTGCTTGCATATTAAAATACTGACATGATGTCCCCATCTAAACCAGTAAAAGAGCAAATGACTAGAATTGGATCAAAGAGTCCTTTTCTTCAATCTCTTTGTCGTTACCTTTAATTAGGTAATTTCTACTTTTGGTACTTGTGTGAAAATCAGGTGATGTTTTAGGACCTATTTGAGAAATGTAAAAATTCCAAAGGGTTCAAACCTCTACAACAACAGTGTATGTGTTAACTTCTGTTTCTGCACTGTTGTTGTTAGTCAAGCTCACTTAGGCTATAATGTGTTAATTAGTGAGATGCAGAGGTGCCTCTAGTTTAACTGTTTTTTTCATTGTTTTCCTTTTGACAGAGACAGGCTCCCTCTGTTTTGGTCTTTGTGTCTAAAGAAATTAAACTGTGATCAATCTTTTCATCTTTAAAAAAAAAAAAAATTGGTGTGTCTTGAAAAATGTCGAGCTATTTCTTCTAAATACCTTGACCGCAAAGTCAGTGCTGCAGTTCTTCCATCTACTGATGGTCTAGTGTGAATGTTTAAAGGTCAGTTAGAGGATGCAAGCCCCAGACCTAGGAAGCGTTTAGTGCTGTTGCTCAAGGACACTTCTGCTGGGTTTATGCCTGTCGTCTACAGCAAGGTACCTCAGGCCAGATCATTTCAAGAATTGGGCCACGCTGACGTGTGTTTCATGCATTTTATCACAAGATGCATGTGTTAGAACAGAAGCAAAGTCGGCCTACTGTCCTCTGGGTATGTAGCGAAGCGCTGCTGTAAATAAAAAGCAACTCAGGTGGAGGTTGCTGTGGAACAGAAATAGTCTAAGATATCTGATACATGGCTTTATAG